>NC_074701.1:3409758-3456053 GCF_029448725.1 Salvelinus fontinalis
GAGTGGCCCGATGGTAACACACTGGAGCCGTGAGTGGCCCTGATGGTAACACACTGGAGCCGTGAGTGGCCCGATGGTAACACACTGGAGCCGTGAGTGGCCCGATGGTAACACACTGGAGCCGTGAGTGGCCCGATGGTAACACACTGGAGCCGTGAGTGGCCCTGATGGTAACACCATGGCCCTGATGGTAACACACTGGAGCCGTGTTTGGCCCTGACGGTAACACACTGGAGCCGTGTTTGGCCCTGATGGTAACACACTGGAGCCGTGTTTGGCCCTGACGGTAACACACTGGAGCCGTGTTTGGCCCTGATGGTAACACACTGGAGCCGTGAGTGGCCCTGATGGTAACACACTGGAGCCGTGAGTGGCCCTGATGGTAACACACTGGAGCCGTGAGTGGCCCTGATGGTAACACACTGGAGCCGTGAGTGGCCCGATGGTAACACACTGGAGCCGTGAGTGGCCCGGTGGTAACACACTGGAGCCGTGAGTGGCCCGGTGGTAACACACTGGAGCCGTGAGTGGCCCGGTGGTAACACACTGGAGCCGTGAGTGGCCCGGTGGTAACACACTGGAGCCGTGAGTGGCCCGGTGGTAACACACTGGAGCCGTGAGTGGCCCGGTGGTAACACACTGGAGCCGTGAGTGGCCCGGTGGTAACACACTGGAGCCGTGAGTGGCCCGGTGGTAACACACTGGAGCCGTGAGTGGCCCGGTGGTAACACACTGGAGCCGTGAGTGGCCCGGTGGTAACACACTGGAGCCGTGAGTGGCCCGGTGGTAACACACTGGAGCCGTGAGTGGCCCGGTGGTAACACACCGGAGCCGTGAGTGGCCCGATGGTAACACACCGGAGCCGTGAGTGGCCCTGATGGTAACACACTGGAGCTGTGTTTGTAGCGTCCAGTGAATGGCCCGATGGTAACACACTGGAGCCGTGAGTGGCCCTGATGGTAACACACTGGAGCCGTGAGTGGCCCTGATGGTAACACACCGGAGCCGTGAGTGGCCCGATGGTAACACACTGGAGCCGTGTTTGTAGCGTCCAGTGAATGGCCCGATGGTAACACACTGGAGCCGTGAGTGGCCCGATGGTAACACACCGGAGCCGTGTTTGGCCCTGATGGTAACACACTGGAGCCGTGTTTGTAGCGTCCAGTGAATGGCCCGATGGTAACACACTGGAGCCGTGAGTGGCCCGATGGTAACACACTGGAGCCGTGTTTGTAGCGTGCAGTGAGTGGCCCAATGGTAACACACTGGAGCCGTGTTTGTAGCGTGCAGTGAATGGCCCGATGGCAACACTGGAGCCGTGTTTGTAGCGTGCATTGAGTGGCCCGATGGTAACACACTGGAGCCGTGAGTGGCCCGATGGTAACACACTGGAGCCGTGAGTGGCCCGATGGTAACACACTGGAGCCGTGAGTGGCCCGATGGTAACACACTGGAGCCGTGAGTGGCCCTGATGGTAACACACTGGAGCCGTGAGTGGCCCGATGGTAACACACTGGAGCCGTGAGTGGCCCGATGGTAACACACTGGAGCCGTGAGTGACCCGATGGTAACACACTGGAGCCGTGAGTGGCCCGATGGTAACACACTGGAGCCGTGAGTGGCCCTGATGGTAACACACTGGAGCCGTGAGTGACCCGATGGTAACACACTGGAGCCGTGAGTGGCCCGATGGTAACACACTGGAGCCGTGAGTGGCCCTGATGGTAACACACTGGAGCCTTGAGTGGCCCTGATGGTAACACACTGGAGCCGTGAGTGGCCCTGATGGTAACACACTGGAGCCGTGAGTGGCCCTGATGGTAACACACTGGAGCCGTGAGTGGCCCGGTGGTAACACACTGGAGCCGTGAGTGGCCCGATGGTAACACACTGGAGCCGTGAGTGGCCCGATGGTAACACACTGGAGCCGTGAGTGGCCCGATGGTAACACACTGGAGCCGTGTGTGGCCCTGATGGTAACACACTGGAGCCGTGAGTGGCCCGATGGTAACACACTGGAGCCGTGAGTGGCCCTGATGGTAACACACTGGAGCCGTGAGTGGCCCTGATGGTAACACGCTGGAGCCGTGTTTGGCCCTGATGGTA
The DNA here is from genome assembly GCF_029448725.1 of Salvelinus fontinalis. Classification (NCBI taxonomy): domain Eukaryota; kingdom Metazoa; phylum Chordata; class Actinopteri; order Salmoniformes; family Salmonidae; genus Salvelinus; species Salvelinus fontinalis. The sequence goes on from NC_074701.1 coordinate 3,411,865, forward strand.
ACACGCTGGAGCCGTGAGTGGCCCGATGGTAACACACTGGAGCCGTGTTTGTAGCGTGCAGTGAGTGGCCCTGATGGTAACACACTGGAGCAGTGTTTGTAGCGTGCAGTGAGTGGCCCGATGGTAACACACTGGAGCCGTGTTTGTAGCGTGCAGTGAGTGGCCCGATGGTAACACACTGGAGCCGTGTTTGTAGCGTGCAGTGAATGGCCCGATGGCAACACTGGAGCCGTGTTTGTAGCGTGCAGTGAGTGGCCCGATGGTAACACACTGGAGCCGTGTTTGTAGCGTGCAGTGAGTGGCCCTGATGGTAACACACTGGAGCCGTGTTTGTAGCGTGCAGTGAGTGGCCCGATGGTAACACACTGGAGCCGTGTTTGTAGCGTGCAGTGAGTGGCCCGATGGTAACACACTGGAGCAGTGTTTGTAGCGTGCAGTGAGTGGCCCTGATGGTAACACACTGGAGCAGTGTTTGTAGCGTGCAAAGGACAGGGCAGAGTGTTGTCCCCCCTGACAGGGCAGAGTGTTGTCCCCCCTGACAGGGCAGAGTGTTGTCCCCCCTGACAGGGCAGAGTGTTGTCCCCCCTGACAGGGCAGAGTGTTGTCCCCCCTGACAGGGCAGAGTGTTGTCCCCCCTGACAGGGCAGAGTGTTGTCCCCCCTGACAGGGCAGAGTGTTGTCCCCCCTGACAGGGCAGAGTGTTGTCCCCCCTGACAGGGCAGAGTGTTGTCCCCCCTGACAGGGCAGAGTGTTGTCCCCCCTGACAGGGCAGAGTGTTGTCCCCCCTGACAGGGCAGAGTGTTGTCCCCCCTGACAGGGCAGAGTGTTGTCCCCCCAGACAGGGCAGAGTGTTGTCCCCCCAGACAGGGCAGAGTGTTGTCCCCCCAGACAGGGCAGAGTGTTGTCCCCCCAGACAGGGCAGAGTGTTGTCCCCCCAGACAGGGCAGAGTGTTGTCCCCCCTGACAGGGCAGAGTGTTGTCCCCCCCCCCTGACAGGGCAGAGTGTTGTCCCCCCCCCCTGACAGGGCAGAGTGTTGTCCCCCCCCCCTGACAGGGCAGAGTGTTGTCCCCCCCCCCAGACAGGGCAGAGTGTTGTCCCCCCAGACAGGGCAGAGTGTTGTCCCCCCAGACAGGGCAGAGTGTTGTCCCCCCAGACAGGGCAGAGTGTTGTCCCCCCAGACAGGGCAGAGTGTTGTCCCCCCAGACAGGGCAGAGTGTTGTCCCCCCTGACAGGGCAGAGTGTTGTCCCCCCCCCCTGACAGGGCAGAGTGTTGTCCCCCCCCCCTGACAGGGCAGAGTGTTGTCCCCCCCCCCTGACAGGGCAGTGTGTTGTCCCCCCCCCCTGACAGGGCAGAGTGTTGTCCCCCCCCCCCCTGACAGGGAAGAGTGTTGCCCCCCTGCCACATGGTTAGAATAAGGTTGATTTGGGCTAATGATTGCCTACAGGACTTCCTCTCTGCAACTCAGATTATAGTCTGAGTGAAACGTCTGTTGTTGCATGACATAGTATACACAAGTATTTTAGTTTGTTTGTTCATACCAGAAGTTTGGCTTCATTAAACGGGGATAAAACTCACTAAACAAATCCCTGGTTAATACGTGTATATACATCTCTGACATAAATCATTTATATTAGACTTGAAAGATAAATAAAAACGTTAAAATGTGCACCTCAATGTCATCATTCAGACAGCATGTGGCACCAAAAGGTGATTTATACAGGTAAAATCAGCCCATTTAGTGTTTAATTAACTGTCAGCATCTATTAAAAAGGCCCCTATTCACCCATCAGTAATGACTTACAGTTTCACCCTGTTGATGTTGTACATGCACTGCAGAGGAGTAGACCTGTCATTACAACCCATTTGGAAATGTGTTTACTTATTAAATGCCTGTTTGACCGTAAGTAATTGTTAGTAACGGTTTGAGTACATAACCCATCTACTTCCATGGTGCTTTCTAATTGGATTAAATGGCTAAAAACACGCACGTTCCATTCAGGAGGGGAGGGCACACAGTCTGGGTGGACTTGTCGGTCAGTGCAAAAATAGATCCTTGGGACGTTCCTACCCTAAACCCTATACTTAAGCCCTACCCTAAACCCTATACTTAAGCCCTACACTAACCATTTTAAATGTCAATGGTGGACGTCCCAAGGATCCCGCATAGCAGGCCTACCCTACCTATTACCCTGCTCCAGCCCCCTCCCTTCCTCTGGACTTCTCTTCTTCCCCGAAGGCCTACTCCACCTATTATTGTCCCCCTGTCCCCTCCCTTCCACTGCTCCCAGTTTCATCTCAAATCCCATTTGCCATTGTAGCCTACGTGCCCAATCGTCCAGGACTGCGCGCATTTAACATTTGTATGTAATCGTTAGTAGAATGCGGTGCAAGTCTGACGCATTGATCATTGTGCCATTTATCATTGCTGCGATCATTCCAGGACAGACCTGCATGAAGATTTATGCTACATTTTACTTTTACATTCGAGTCATTTAGCAGACGATCTTATCCAGAGTGATTTACAGTAGTGAGTGCATACATTTTCACACTTAAATTTGTATTTAATTTTATTTATTCTCAAAGCATTCTAACGGTCAAAAAAATAGGCCTATATTTGACTGAAACGCCACGCTCGGGTAACCGGAATAAACCGACAATATCTTCTACTATTTCTCTTGACGTTTGTTTGCTGTGAGTCTTTCAAATGGACAATAAACATTCCCAAGCGATGGCAGAGACGTCACAGGAGACCCGTCCGCCCGCTAAAGACTCACCTTTCTCTATCAAGAACCTGCTCAACTTCGACAGTAAACCTTCCAACCCGAACACGCTGCTTGCCACCACCAAAGGACTATTTGAAGGAGGCTTCTCTCTCTCCCGGATCGGTGATTTAACTTTTCCTAGTTTTGACATCCCAGCCCAGAGATTTGGATTATCGGCGCACTATTTGGAACGAACGTCGGCGTGGTGGTATCCCTACGCGCTCGGCACGTCGGGACATCATCTCTACAGGACTGGAGGTACATTCATAGTAGACATTCAATCGCTTCTCTTTATACATGTTGCACATTAGAATACCTCAATGTTTTGGTTATAACGGATTAAATAAGGCTACAACATATTTTCCAATTAATGATGTTGCTATAATACTGGCTATTCGCAATACTCCTCAGTTGGAATGATATTCAGACTAATGATGAGTAAATGTACAGGTGAACTGTGTCTAAAATAACCTTCATATTGTCATGAATCTTCAATCGAATATTGCAAAATGTCTCCCAAGAATTAGGCCTACTGCCTCAATTTGACTCACCAGGCGATTCGGGTCATTATGGAACATTTACTTGGATGAGTTTAATCGAAATAATAAATATAGTGGTTAAAAAAAAGTAATTTATGTTTATTTTATGGTTGCATTAATGTTTTCAATGAATGATAAACATTGTCGTTTATTTCGTGTAGGGTTTGAGAAGGCCATCGCGAGAGACACGCCATCAACAGGCGAGGACCGAGAGACACCGGAGCTGCTGCGAAAATCACCCGACCCAGACGACAAAGAGGACGACAAAAACACAAGTACTGATGATCTCGTTCTGGAGGAGAGTGATGGGGACGAACCGAAGAAGGAAAGAGAGTTGGTGGATGACTGGAGGAAAATTAAAGACGACAACTCGGATAAAAAAACGTGTCGGAAAAAGAAAACGCGCACAGTCTTTTCAAGGAGTCAGGTATTTCGGTTGGAATCAACGTTCGATATGAAACGGTACCTCAGTAGCTCGGAACGGGCAGGCCTGGCGGCATCCCTACACCTCACGGAGACCCAGGTGAAAATCTGGTTCCAGAACAGGAGGAATAAGTGGAAACGACAGTTGGCCGCGGAACTCGAAGCGGTCAATCTGAGCCACGCCGCGGCCCAGAGGATAGTCCGCGTACCCATATTATACCATGAGAACACCGGCTCAGAAACTGGGAGCGCTGGAGACGCGTCAGTCAGTCAGTCTCTACTAACGTTCCCTCATCAAATGTACTATTCACATCCCCTAGTCACATCCGTGCCGCTGCTGAGACCAATTTGAAAGACTCATATATTGTGTTGATATTACTGTATTGTAACTTATGTATAAGAAACATATTAGGCCTATTTTTAAACAATCTATGAAAATAGTTGGTGTTGGAAAGGTAAAAAGGCTTTGTATATTGTACAGGTATATTATGACATGTTCTATTTATTATTATTATTATTATTCCCATGTCCAAAACTGAAATATTTCCTCCTATTCAAATAATTTCATATTAAATTGTTGTGCGTCCAATGTAATCTGAACATTTGGTTTTGATTTAACTGATGGGTGTTTGAATGTGTTTTTTTAAACAGGATGTAAACACATATAGGTCTATGTCTCCCTGTACCCTACGTCATTTTACAATGAATTACATCGATGTTTTGTATGAGATGAGAACCAATCCGAAGTAAAGTTAATATTTCATCATGTACAGCCGTTTTATGTGTAATAGTTCTACTGTTCGCTTCACGTACACGGTATGTGGCTCACAGATGAAAAATAACTACTACTTGGACCTATATCGTTTTATATCGCAAACAGTGAGGACAAATCACATGTTCTTATGTATGGAAAATCAAACGTCTCACAATGTTATCGCAGACTTTTACTTGCTGTCAATGAGAAATGTAATAAAAAAAAAAAATCCCTGATACGAGTTTCACCAAATGGCCAAAACAAGGAGACTTTTTATTTTATTTTTTACATTCTGAATAAATCGTGATATACGTTCCCGACTACACCGAGTGTATTTAGAAATGTGCATAAATGTTTTTCATCTATACCTTTAATAAAACGTGGGACTTATACGTTGGATGTATGTTTCCTATCAAATATAGTATGTTCAGTCCTTGCATTAGATTAATTTTAGAGTTAAACATAGCGCTCCTTTGGGGAAACATTTTATATGTCATTCATTTGAAGGGATTTGGAATTCATCAAGACAATTTGAAGGCTTTTAACTTACAGACACCAAAAGCATAGCACGCATTTAATGAATAAAATAATGGAATATAATAGATTTTTTTTAGCTAATTATATTTCTCTATTGTCAGTGAAAGACTCATCCCAGAGATATCCTACTGGGCACATACGTCTATTCCACGTCGGTTCAACGTCATTTCGTTGAAATGGCGTGGAAACAACGTTGATTCAGCCAGTGTGTGCTCAGTGGAATATGACTCTGGACCAAACAATAAATGATGTCAACATTACTGATATCAAAACACATATTTCAATAATTTCTTGAATTTGGCCCATAGGCTATGTATAGATAGGCCTAAAGATTAAGAGATGTCTTCACAAAATAAATCCCATTTAATTTATTCTGGTATTTTCAAGAACAGAATGGGGAAATCGCCAAAGGCCAATTTTCAAACAGAAACTAGGCCTACATTGCCCTTTTTAGAATCCGTCTGAGAGTATTAAGGCTTGGTTTCACATCTCTGTAAGGAATAAGCACAACGAAATCAGCTCACTAATTTGTAAACAAACAATAATTGATCTCCAATTAGTGGCTATAATACAGCACGAAACAGTGGACATTGCAAATAGAGCAATATGGCTACAACATGTGATCTTGAAGGCCATTTTCATTTGTAATATTCAAATATTGACACTGGAACTTTGGGCAAACGTCAGGTGTGCATATCATTCGTTTGTTGCTGACTGAGTTGGGTTGGGGAGAGCTTTTGGTGCGTGTGTCTCTCTCCAACACGGTTTAAAATGACCGGGTCTCTTCCCAGCTTGTGATTGGTCCATGAGAATCCTACCTACGCGCAAACAAAGTAACTGAATGTTGTATGGGAGTGATGGTACTCCGGGAATTCAGACATAACTTTGCAGAAGGAGAACAAACCCGCTTCTCAAAAAAAATATCCAACGGATTCCACATTTATTGCCTGAAGTTAAAGGTTCTACATGTTTATCAGAATGAAGAAATCTGAAGACAGTGGCAGTAAAGGATCATTTACATCAGTTTCCAATTTTACTATTCAGTCAATTCTTGGAACTGGGTCCGAGGACGCGCACAAGGACAGTTGTAATTCTAGTTCCGACGCGGGGCTGCTGCTGCAGAGACAACGCATGCGCTCAGTGTCTTCAGAAGGATTCAGCGGTGGGGAGGATTCTACAGACTTCTACCCTTTACCCGGAGAAAAGAAACCACGCAATGACCTCAATGAGCTCACACTTTCTTCTCTAAGTAAGTGAAAATGCTTTATAAATTGTGTTTTATTTTTGGTAGCCTACTTGATTGTTATTCTGATAACAATGAGACATTATATTAAACCTATTACTATTATTATTACTATTGAATATGTAAGATATGATGATAAAGAATGACAGGCATTTGTTTTATTTATTTGTTTATTAGTCTATTCGAGATTTTTCGGCTACTGATAAAAAATATTATTTTAAACTGCTTGATGGAAGAAGAAAAAAAGTTACTTGATTGATTTTAAATGATGCTGTGTTTTTAACATTAACAAGATAAACAAAGTTTTTTATTATAAACATTTGGATTGATTACCGTGTTTTGCACTATTTTAGGTGACAAAAACAGACTAATTCTGGGGCAAGAGATGGTGAAGAGACATCAACTTTTTCACGATTATAAAGAAGGTGACGAGAGACACTACAACCAAACATCACCTGCTATTTCAGAAGAAACGGGTAATATTGACGACGACAAAACATCCAACTCATCCAGAAAGAAGTCTCGGACCGTATTCTCACGGAGTCAGGTTTACCAACTAGAATCGACGTTTGACATGAAACGTTACCTTAGCAGTACAGAACGAGCTAGTCTCGCCTCCAGTCTCCAGTTGACAGAGATACAGGTGAAAACTTGGTTCCAGAATCGGAGGAACAAGTGGAAACGTCTGCTTTCTGCGGAGATAGAAGCGGTGAACACGGCTCACGCATCATCCACACAAACTCTGGTTGGGATGCCGTTCTACTTCAAAGAGAATTTCCGGCTACGGATTCCTGTCCCTGGATCAATGACTTTCCCTACGCCTCTATGTTATCCCGGGAGCAGCATGCACGCTTTACCTTTGTACAATTTTTATAATAAAATTGAATAGAATGATTGCCAGATAGCCCTTTTGTAGTCTAATTCATTAAATTACAAACTATTTATATTGCCATTATTAGGCTGTGCCATAGGCCTATTTTATTACAACACACCGGATCATGAATAACCTTACACAAAAATGTGTACATATCCTTCCACTGCCTCCCAGTGTTTTTTATTCTCTAGATTCTTAGGGAAAAAAACGTTCTGGATCGAAACAAAAAGGGTTCTATTGCTCGCTTCATATACTGCATGGCCTCCCCGCAGGGGTTCTTCTTCACTTAACCAAAATTGGTTCCATATAGAACCCTTGGGTTCCATATAGTGTTCTAAATGGGATTCCATATAGGATTCTGTAACCAATTTCGGTTCTATATAGAACCTTAAGCGGTGCCATATATCCCTATATGGTTCTATGCAGAACCTGTTTTTTCTAAGAGTATAGCCTAAAATAAGGCTATAGCGGTAGGTCACGTCATTCAGTCCTGTCCTATCATGAAACAATACAGTGTTTATGAGCTACACATTTCATAACGAACGTCGCAAACGTGAGAAAATGGTACTTCAATGCTGGATGATTTACCTGACGCATGACAAATGTTACGAACCGGCTGATGCAAACATGAAATGCCGGTAAAATTGTATAAATGCCGACAGAAAATGTGTTCGTTCGACACGGTGGGATCTTTTTGTGTCGGTAAAATTAATTATGATGAGAAATAGCGGTGGAAATGCCTTTATGCGTAAATATTGATATAATAACCATTATATCGAAGTAAACTTGGGAGTCACGTAATATGCAGTGTGGTCCTCCCATTTTGACTCAGGAAAGCATGCAGTTTATTAGGCTGCAGATTAAATAAATGATGATGAACTTCACAGGATGGTGAATGTGCAAGGTGATTAGCTTGATGCTCCTTTCCAATCAATATCATCTGGCAAAAAGTCAGTTTGACGCAAACATCCCTGATGGGAAAATGAACATATAGGTCGTTTTAAACGAAACGTCACAATACGTTCGATTTGGCTGTTGGGGGGGGGGGGGGGGGGGGCATTTTTAAAGGATTGTGAAATACATGTTATAACTATTTGGTTTTAATATCATCACCTATTGAGGATAGTCAGAACTGCACACTTCCCGATTATTCCATACAAAACAACTGCGCACATTTCGCTCTCTATCATAGAGCAAGTAACTGCATGCTTTTCGTGATCAGTAAACATCAATGATCATGTCATTTAAGATGGGTGAAGACACCTATCCATTTGACCTGTAGCTAGCAAACAACAGAATTTAGTTTGCTTCATCCGAGATTAGGTTTTTGGGAAGAGTTTAACATCGGCAAGTCCTCGTCCTAGTAAAGTTGTCGGACTACTGTCATCACCGCTATAGATGGCAAGCAAATCAAACAATATTTGGATATAGCCATCTAGTTTATCCCCTGAAAGTTTGCTTGTTAACACCCGTTCTGCCAGTCACATTCTGTTAAAGGTTCATTTTGTTAATGTTACATTCTGTTAAAGGTCCCCAAAGCACACACACATCCCTGGGTCGCTCCTCTTTTCAGTTCGCTGCAGCTAGCGACTGGAACGAGCTGCAACAAACACTCAAACTGGACAGTTTTATCTCCATCTCTTCATTCAAAGACTCAATCGTGGACACTCCTACTGACAGTTGTGGCTGCTTTGCGTGGTGTATTGTTGTCTCTACCTTCTTGACCTTTGTGCGGTTGTCTGTGCCCCGTAATGTTTGTACCATGTTGTGCTGCTACCATGTTGTTGTCATGTGTTGCTGCTGTGCTATATTGTTGTCTTAGGTCTCTCTTTAAGGAGTGTTGTCTCTCTTGTCGCGATGTGTGTTTTGTCCTATATTTTTATTTAATTTATTTTTAATCCCAGCCCGGTCCCAGCAGGAGGCCTTTTGTCTTTTGGTAGGTCTTCGTTGTAAATAAGAATTTGTTCTTAACTGACTTTCCTAGTTAAATAAAGATTAAATTAAATAAAACAAATTGACATGATGTTATTAGCTAGCTAGCCAATTTTACGTAGTCCATCAATCAGTCAATGTAGCCTGTCTGTCAGCAGAAATCCTAATTAAACACTCTTAAAAACAATATTGAAATTGGGATCATGTTAGCTAACTTCGTTAGGTAGGCCTACATTGGTTGGAGAAACAAATGACACTAGGTTTACTTACCACTATATGTTTAGCCAACTGTACAAAGTTTCTACCGGTATCTTGCAAAGTAAACATAACCCGTTATTACGGCTCGTTTTCACTAGCAAGCGGTACATTACGGTGTTCCGGTTCGGCCGCAGAGAGAGGCTCGTTTGTGGGCAGCATATAGCAGCACGGTTTGAATGTGGGTCAAGAATCCAGCATAGCAAGTTTGTATGAAGGTCTAGATATTAAATTGGTAAATAATAATATGCTCTAAAACGCTCTGGTGATAAACAAACTTTGCTGCCCTGTTTCTAATCGTCCACATGGCTGGGAGAACCTATTCAAGTAGGTAAATATATTTAGAAAATGTTAAAAAAAAACTTTTTTTAAAACGATGTATTATTAGCTAACTAGCTACAGTGCAGGCTTACTCAAATGAGCTGCTAACATGGCTAGCTAGCTATCTAGCCAACTTTACATACTGTATAGATAGCTAGCTAAGTGAATTAAATATCACCAGCTACCTAACTTCATATTATCTAGCTATCTTGATGTATTTATCACTGTAAAAACAACTCTAAATGCATTTGTAGGTAGCTAGCTAACAGCTATGGAGGTAGGTGATAGCTGCCCCAACTGTCAAAGTGAGAGAGGAGGCTATTCTGGACAGGGCAGGTACTTTTGTGTAGTTCCTGTCCCTGGAAGTGAGGACGGAGATAATAGTAACATAATATTCAGTGCGGTCTAATTTGAGTATAATCAAGTCTGTTTCTTGTGAGGTTTTCTGTCCTCAGATACAGAGAGCTGTGGTTCTCAGTCCGTGTCCTGGGGACTCAAAGGGGTGCACATTTTTGTTTTTTCCAGCTGATTCAAATCATCAACTCTTCATCAAGTGGTATTTCTGTATTCATTTGTGATGCTATCCTTGATATGATCCTGCTATTGTCACATGCACATGTGTGTGTACATGCATCTATCCAATGTTATCATGATTTGTTATAAGCGATATTCTACTTTAGTAATCCACAATGACCTGGTGATGTTAATGTCTAATAATGACATTATCTTCTAAATTCCTACAGATACCTTGTAACTGGAGATTCCTTCAAAACGATTGCCTGCAGTTACCGTGTAGGGCACTGCAAGGTTGGGTGACCAGGGTCATCTGGGACTGTCTCCTGGAGGAATTCAGGTGTGTGAAGGCTACCTGTGTCCTGCATAACTTCATGAGGATGGACACGAGGACCAGGAGGGGATCTGCAGCTCGCCGCCGCGTGCCAGAGGAGAAGTCTGCTGCTCTGCAGGATGTTTCAAGGATGGGGTCAAATAACGCAGCAAGAGAGGCAATCCATGTGCGGGAGATGTTCACCTCCTACTTCTTCGAAGAGGGTGCTGTTCCCTGGCAACACCATAGACTACACTATGCACAACCAAAGGCTCTTTTAAGAGCCATTCACATTGCAATAAGAGTATTCTTTCATTTACTTAACTTTGTCAAATGCAGTTATTCAATTCTCAGTTTCTCTCCCTTTGATTTCTACTTCTCAGGTGAGGTGCTGTTCAGGTGAGGGTGCTGTTCAGGTGAGGGTGCTGTTCAGGTGAGGTGCTGTTCAGGTGAGGGTGCTGTTCAGGTGAGGTGCTGTTCAGGTGAGGGTGCTGTTCAGGTGAGGTGCTGTTCAGGTGAGGGTGCTGTTCAGGTGAGGTGCTGTTCAGGTGAGGGTGCTGTTCAGGTGAGGGTGCTATTCAGGTGAGGTGCTGTTTAGGTGAGGGTGCTGTTCAGGTGAGGGTGCTGTTCAGGTGAGGGTGCTGTTCAGGTGAGGTGCTGTTCAGGTGAGGTGCTGTTCAGGTGAGGGTGCTGTTCAGGTGAGGGTGCTGTTCAGGTGAGGTGCTGTTCAGGTGAGGGTGCTGTTCAGGTGAGGGTGCTGTTCAGGTGAGGTGCTGTTCAGGTGAGGTGCTGTTCAGGTGAGGGTGCTGTTTAGGTGAGGGTGCTGTTTAGGTGAGGGTGCTGTTTAGGTAAGGGTTTGATGTCTGTACAAAAACAAAACAGGCTATTTTAAGTCACCCGTATTGAAACAATTTGGAACAATTAGACACCCTATAACACACACCTACACACTCATGTATCAATCTGATTGATGGATTGTGTTGTGCAGTAAGCAGGCTCAGGTGTATAACTGTGGCTCCTTCCACCTTCAAAGAAAGGGCAAGAGGGCCAACCATGGAGAATAGTAAGACACTTCATTATTTCTATAACTACGCTATGTTGTTTGTCCTCGTGTGTCTGGGCATGTTTCTCAGCATAAAGTACTCTGCAGCCACTTCGTGTGGTGTGGACACCAGGTGAGGCCACACACAGATTCCTGTTGAACACTGTGGCTTTAACTACCTTATTTTCTCAATAACACTCTCCTTCACTTCATCCCTCTTTTCCCTAAATCCTCTAGGTTATATCAGCTGTGTCGGTGAACCCCTCCCACATCTGATCTGGCTGACAGAGAGGGCACAGCATATTCAGAGGTGAGAGGTCACTTGGTCAGGCCAACAGGGAAGTATTATGAAAGAGATGCTTTACATTGAAATACAGACAGAGATGTAGTAGTCCCAGAGTTAATGATCCCAGGTCAGTTTATATTATACAGGAAGTATTATTAAAGAGATGCTTTACATTGAAATACAGACAGAGATGTAGTAGTCCCAGAGTTAATGATCCCAGGTCAGTTTTGCATTTCACCTCCTGATGATTATGATGACTGACAGTGTTAGAATATATAAATATATATATTTTTTAAGACTTAAACATGCTAATTCCATCTGTCTCTCGTCTGCAGGTATGATTTGATATGAGGATGCCAACCCCCAGTCCCGTCATCGCCACTTCACCCGCTCTTAAGATAACCCTCGGGCCGACGAGAGACACTTATGTAATTGTGATGAACTGAGAGAATATTAGGGTAGCACTGTGATTCATTAATCATATGCTGCCTTCCCCGCTCCTCTGTTCTTACCTCTTTCCCTCCCTCTCTCTTTTACACCTCCCTCGCCACCTCTCGCTTCCTCTGTTTTTATACTGCACATCAGATGTGCATTGAAGTAAAGATTGAACTTATATTCAAAATATTACAATTATAATATTTGGATAATGAAATTCTTTCAATAAAGCATTTGACATTCTCCACTGGTTGAAATTAAGTCTAATTTGATGAAATACTCCACCTATCCTGTGTTTATCAATGCAGATGAAGGAAATTGGTTATTGAGATGAACCGGTGTTAGAGTATTTACACGATGCATAGGAAGTGTAGTGTACTGTTTAAAAAAAGATCTATTTCTGTATATATGAATTACAAATCAGCCTTTAACTCGTTAAATCATGTGTAACCATTGATATCCCAGGACCAAGATTGGTAAACACTGTTGAAGTGTATAATTGTAATACATACATGCACTGAAGACACAGCGTCATTCAAAGACTGGAATTTGACACTCCTGGTATTGGATATGACTGAAAAATAATCCCAAAGACATCTCTGCTTGACAGACAGAGCCCACAAAATGAACCTAAACCACTCACACTTGTCAGGTATAGTTCACTTTTATTTTATATATCTTAAATATCAAATTAATGGCGGCCAATATTGAGAGATATCGTGAGGCTACCCTACGTATCTAAAAGTACATGATTATTAATGCTTACTGATTGTGAAAAGCAAGCAGTTACTTGCTGTATACCTTTAATTAACGATAGAACAACATTTGCGCAATGGAATAATCTGACATTTGTAGGTCTGACTATGTTCTTCAAGAGGTGATGATGATATTACAACCAAATAGTTAACATTTATTTAACAATACTTTTAAAAGGTTTTATATACTGTCATTTGAAATATGTCCCATATCACATGACCCATGTACTCGACAACGGAGTTGTCAAACGGGTTTTAGATACTGTCATTTGAAGTATGTCCCATATCACATGACCCATGTACTCGACAACGGAGTTGTCAAACGGGTTTTAGATACTGTCATTTGAAGTATGTCCCATATCACATGACCCATGTACTCGACAACGGAAGAGAACTTTCAAAGAATCACGAACAAGGCGGGAAAGTTGGTTATTCGTTCTGACCAATCAATCCACTCGTGTAGCAACGCTGCTGCGGAGTGTGTACAGTGCAGAGGGACGAGGAAGCGAACATATTAGTCTATAAGATAAACGACGAGTTATTTTTTCCAATTTTATACCCAAGGAGGTACTTCAGCTCAAACCAAGAACGGTGAGTTAAAAAAATCTAATTGATTGACAAAATCTAGCTAACCCATTATCAATCTATAGATGGCGAATTAGCTTGCAAACGGCTAGCCAGCCAGCGAGATTTGGCCTGCTTTCACCATCCACGCTTGCTAGTTAGCTAATATTAGTAGTTAACGTTAGACGATGTTACCCGATAGAAAACCGCTGATTAGCTAACGTTAGCCAATGTTACCCGATAGAAAACCGCTGATTAGCTAACGTTAGACAATGTTACCCGATAGAAAACTGCTGATTAGCTAACGTTAGCCAATGTTACCCGATAGAAAACCGCTGATTAGCTAACGTTAGCCAATGTGCATGTAGTTGAGACCAAGTTGGCTAGCTACTGCGGATCAACTAGCTAGCCAGTTACGTATGCTAGCTAGTTAATCACATTAGCTAGCCTACCTACCCACCCAACTAGCTTGCTAACTTGCTAGATTTTCAGCACACCCAATTCATGTAATTGAATTTCCAGGACAGTAACGTTCTCGCGTATCAAACTTTACAGGTCATGTTGCGTTACATGTTGGTTTGGTTTGTTTATTTCGCTAACACAAGTATGGCAGCTTAGCTAACAAGTATGTCAGCTAGCAAGCTAAGCTTCATACCTGATCATGTTATGGTTTTCAAGAGAACGTTACATCCGGGATTTCTCCATCTACTTCAGGGGTGAACTACTCTGCAGCAAAGCTCCTACAGAATCCCAGTATGACCTAATAGCTGTGGTATCTGTTCTCTCCCTGCAGATGACTGGCTCGAACGAGTACAAACTGAACCAGGGACCAGAGGACAGTATCTCTGCTGTTAAGTTTAGCCCCAGTACAGGCCAGTTCCTTCTAGTGTCCTCTTGGGACTGTACTGTCCGGCTCTACGATGTGGGAGGAAACTCCATGAGGATCAAATATTCACACCTGGCACCGGTGTTGGATTGTGCTTTCTATGTAAACAAGTGTTTTTGTTTGTTGTCATAAGCATTCCATAGTAATCAGTTAATCAATTTTAAATTCAGAATTGTCTACTTTTCCACACACACCAAGAAGAAGAAACATGACAATATTGTTAAAGTACATTTCTACAAAGAATGTAAAATGTAGTCAAAATGGTGTGGCCCCTCCCCTGGTCAAGGAATATGTTTGAGTCAGAAATCTCTTCTCTTGTAGGACCCTACACATGCCTGGAGCGGAGGATTGGACACGCAGTTGAAAACCCACGACTTGAATACAGATCAAGGTGTGCCTGTCAATATGTCACCGCTGAATTATGTGCTTCCTGTTTCTATTAGATAAACAGTGGTTTTTAACGGTTCATATTTTCTCCCGTTGTGTAGATACAATAGTTGGGACACACGATGCCCCCATTCGCTGTGTGGAATACTGTCCCGAGGTCAACGTCATGGTAACGGGTAGCTGGGACAGGTCAGTCAGGCTGTGGGACCCCAGGACCCCCTGTAACGCTGGCACCTTCACACAGCCCGAAAAGGTAGAGCTATCAAAACTCTGTATGAAACATTCCTGAGCAAGCGTTTATATGTCTAAGTTCATAAAGACCAAAGCACACATTGACCTCATTTTTCAATTCTGATTTCAAGTTCATAAATGTATAGTCTGTTTTTTTTGGTGAGAATGGACATACTTACTGGCATATGGACATTGAGAGAAATTGATTGTGATACACACATTTTAAGACTGTTCTCGTGTCTTTGTCTCTTTTAACGAAGGTGTACACCCTCTCTGTGGCTGGAGAACGGCTGATAGTGGGGACAGCAGGGAGGAGGGTGTTGGTCTGGGACCTGAGGAATATGGGTTATGTCCAGCAGAGGAGAGAGTCCAGTCTGAAATACCAGACACGAGCCATCAGGGCCTTCCCTAACAAACAGGTAAACCTCTAGTCTAGCTCAGTACCAGACACGAGGCATCAGGGCCTTCCCTAACAAACAGGTAAACCTCTAGTCTAGCTCAGTACCAGACACGAGGCATCAGGGCCTTCCCTAACAAACAGGTAAACCTCTAGTCTAGCTCAGTACCAGACACGAGGCATCAGGGCCTTCCCTAACAAACAGGTAAACCTCTAGTCTAGCTCAGTACCAGACACGAGGCATCAGGGCCTTCCCTAACAAACAGGTAAACCTCTAGTCTAGCTCAGTACCAGACACGAGCCATCAGGGCCTTCCCTAACAAACAGGTAAACCTCTAGTCTAGCTCAGTACCAGACACGAGCCATCAGGACCTTCCCCTAACAAACAGGTAAACCTCTAGTCTAGCTCAGTACCAGACACGAGCCATCAGGGCCTTCCCTAACAAACAGGTAAACCTCTAGTCTAGCTCAGTACCAGACACGAGCCATCAGGACCTTCCCTAACAAACAGGTAAACCTCTAGTCTAGTTCAGTGCTTGTCTAACCTCTCCTTGGGACCCCCAGACCTTTCACTATTTTGTAGTAGCTCTGCACTAGTGAAGGGCTTGATGATTAGTTGACCAGTTGAATCAGGTGAGTTAGCTGTGGAATAGTTAAATACATGGAACTGTTGGGGGTCCCCTGGTTTAACTGGCACACGTCTGTGGGCTGGGAAGAAGGTGATGTCATATCATTATACTAAACGTCACTTAGATTTTATCCACAGCAACGTACGGTGACATCATGCGTGTTTTAGTAGGCCTATGTGATCCCCTTGCTGGACTTGAACCCTTGACCACACATCGTTGTCTGTCTGTCTGGTGAGACCAGATGATACTGTCTGTCTGTCTGTCTGTCTGTCTGTCTGTCTGTCTGTCTGTCTGTCTGGTGAGACCAGGTGTTACTGTCTGTCTGTCTGCTGAGACCAGATGATACTGTCTGTCTGCTGAGACCAGGTGTTATTGTCTGTCTGTCTGTCTGTCTGTCTGGTGAGACCAGGTGTTATTGTCTGTCTGTCTGTCTGTCTGTCTGTCTGTCTGTCTGTCTGTCTGTGTCTGGTGAGACCAGGTGTTATTGTCTGTCTGTCTGCTGAGACCAGGTGTTATTGTCTGTCTGTCTGTCTGCTGAGACCAGGTGTTATTGTCTGTCTGTCTGGTGAGACCAGATGTTACTGTCTGTCTGTCTGGTGAGACCAGGTGTTACTGTCTCTGTCTGCTGAGACCAGGTGTTACTGTCTGTCTGTCTGCTGAGACCAGGTGTTACTGTCTGTCTGTCTGCTGAGACCAGGTGTTACTGTCTGTCTGTCTGCTGAGACCAGATGTTACTGTCTGTCTGCTGAGACCAGGTGTTTCTGTCTGTCTGAAGGGCTATGTCCTGAGCTCCATAGAAGGACGTGTTGCCGTGGAGTACCTGGACCCCAGCCAAGAGGGTTAGGGTCTGTCTGTCTGCTGAGACCAGGTGTTTCTGTCTGTCTGAAGGGCTATGTCCTGAGCTCCATAGAAGGACGTGTTGCCGTGGAGTACCTGGACCCCAGCCAAGAGGGTTAGGGTCTGTCTGTCTGCTGAGACCAGGTGTTTCTGTCTGTTTGAAGGGCTATGTCCTGAGCTCCATAGAAGGACGTGTTGCCGTGGAGTACCTGGACCCCAGCCAAGAGGTGCAGAAGAAGAAGTACGCCTTCAAGTGCCACCGGCTGAAGGAGAATGGGATTGAACAGGTCTATCCCGTCAACGCCATCTCCTTCCACAGTGTTCACAACACCTTCGCCACAGGTGGGAGACTTTCTATGGTCACTAAAGTAAAAACTCAGCCGTCATTCGACTGCTTTTGAAATGTTCAACTACAATAAAAAAAATAAAAAAAATAAGAACAATTATTGAACCAGAATATTAAAACAAGTATCCATGAAGCTTGATTTTTATTTCCTGCTGTTTTATGGTCTATTATCATGTGACCTCTTGGATTAATATCGCCAAGGGAACACTTGATGAATGATTAGCCTCCAGATTATAATCTTGTAAATTCATAACTACTCTGTAGATAAAAATGTCCATTCGTTCCTCCGTTGACCTTGAAACCCCCCCCCCCCCTCTCTCTCCGTCCTACCAGGTGGCTCAGACGGCTTTGTGAACATCTGGGACCCGTTCAACAAGAAGCGTCTCTGTCAGTTCCACCGTTACCCGACGTCCATCGCCTCCCTGGCCTTCAGTAACGACGGCTCCACGCTGGCCATCGCCTCCTCCTACATGCAAGAGCAGGGAGACATCAGCCACCCGGAGGACACCATCTTTATCCGCCAGGTCACAGACGCAGAAACTAAGCCCAAATGAGTCAGTCAGTCTCCTGATCTGATTCTCAACCGTACTGCCTCGGGTAGTTTTCACATTGTCTCCTTTCAGCACTGTTCGCTACAACAACCATGATACAGGATCTACCGCGTGGGGGATCCAGGCCCAGTACGGCTCGGTTTGGCCCTATAGCGTGAAGCAGAACATCCAGTCCACATCCCGGTGGTCTTGTCTGGACCGCCCCACTGCCACTCACACTTTTTTGGTACATATGAATGGCAGCATTGACAAGGAGCAGGCAGCTGGTATTTATCTGGCCATCTAACTCTCTAAGTCTCTCTCCACCTTTTTCAATATCCCATAGTTGACAGACCGATGAGGACTTGACAAAATGACGGCCTCCTGATCTGTTCTCTAAGTCTCTCCACCTTTTCCAATATCCCATATAGCCTCCTGATCTGTTTATGTATCTGTGTGTGTGGTTCCAGGACAGTCCTGAAGGCAGCTGAATGGCTCCATCTATACAATACAACCTTCGCTGACCTTTATTCATCTGCCTGTATTTGTTGGATTTAAAGTTGTTTTTGAAATTTTTACTTTGACCATTTATTTGTACTTTTAAAAATTAAATGTGTGCTTTATTAACACATGTAAAAGGACTACACTCGTTTGTCTTTAGTTGTGTCTAGCCCCCACCCCTCTAATAAACTGGTGAAATTAGGTAGTCTAGCCCCCCACCCCTCTAATAAACTGGTGAAATTAGGTAGTCTAGCCCCCCACCCCTCTAATAAACTGGTGAAATTAGGTAGTCTAGCCCCCACCCCTCTAATAAACTGGTGAAATTAGGTAGTCTAGCCCCCCCCCCTCTAATAAACTGGTGAAATTAGGTTGTTGTGTCTAGCCCCCCCCCTCCCTCTAATAAACTGGTGTAATTAGGTTGTTGTGTCTAGCCCCCCCCCCCCCTCTAATAAACTGGTGAAATTAGGTTGTTGTGTCTAGCCCCCCCCCCCCCCCTCTAATAAACTGGTGAAATGAGGTAGTTGTGTCTAGCCCCCCCCCCCCCCCCTCTAATAAACTGGTGAAATGAGGTAGTTGTGTCTAGCCCCCCCCCCCCCCCCTCTAATAAACTGGTGAAATTAGGTTGATGTATCTAGCCCCCCCCCCCCCCCCTCTAATAAACTGGTGAAATTAGGTTGTTGTGTCTAGCCCCCCCCCCCCCCCCCCCCCCCTCTAATAAACTGGTGAAATTAGGTTGATGTATCTAGCCCCCCCCCCCCTCTAATAAACTGGTGTAATTAGGTTGTTGTGTGTAGCCCCCCCCCCCCCCCCCCTCTAATAAACTGGTGAAATTAGGTTGTTGTGTCTAGCCCCCCCCTCTAATAAACTGGTGAAATTAGGTTGATGTATCTAGCCCCCCCCCCCCCCCCTCTAATAAACTGGTGAAATTAGGTAGTTGTGTCTAGCCCCCCCCCCCCCCCCCCCTCTAATAAACTGGTTAAATTAGGTTGATGTATCTAGCCCCCCCCCCCCCCCCTCTAATAAACTGGTGTAATTAGGTTGTTGTGTGTAGCCCCCCCCCCCCCCCCCCCCTCTAATAAACTGGTGTAATTAGGTTGTTGTGTCTAGCCCCCCCCCCCCCCCCCCCCCCTCTAATAAACTGGTGAAATTAGGTTGATGTATCTAGCCCCCACCCCTCTAATAAACTGGTGAAATTAGGTTGTTGTGTCTAGCCCCCACCCCTCTAATAAACTGGTGTAATTAGGTTGTTGTGTCTAGCCCCCCCCCCCCCCCCCCCTCTAATAAACTGGTGAAATTAGGTAGTTGTGTCTAGCCCCCCCCCCCTCTAATAAACTGGTGTAATTAGGTAGTTGTGTCTAGCCCCCCCCCCCCCCTCTAATAAACTGGTGAAATTAGGTTGATGTATCTAGCCCCCCCCCCCCCCCCCTCTAATAAACTGGTGTAATTAGGTTGTTGTGTCTAGCCCCCCCCCCTCTAATAAACTGGTGAAATTAGGTAGTTGTGTCTAGCCCCCCCTCTAATAAACTGGTGAAATTAGGTTGTCTAGCCCCCACCCCTCTAATAAACTGGTGAAATTAGGTTGTCTAGTCCCCACCCCTCTAATAAACTGGTGTAATTAGGTTGTCTAGCCCCCACCCCTCTAATAAACTGGTGAAATTAGGTTGTCTAGTCCCCACCCCTCTAATAAACTGGTGAAATTAGGTTGTCTAGCCCCCACCCCTCTAATAAACTGGTGAAATTAGGTTGTCTAGTCCCCACCCCTCTAATAAACTGGTGAAATTAGGTTGTCTAGCCCCCACCCCTCTAATAAACTGGTGAAATTAGGTTGTCTAGTCCCCACCCCTCTAATAAACTGGTGTAATTAGGTTGTCTAGTCCCCACCCCTCTAATAAACTGGTGTAATTAGGTTGTTGTGTCTAGCCCCCCCCCCCCCCTCTAATAAACTGGTGAAATTAGGTTGTCTAGTCCCCACCCCTCTAATAAACTGGTGTAATTAGGTTGTTGTGTCTAGCCCCCCCCCTCTAATAAACTGGTGAAATTAGGTAGTTGTGTCTAGCCCCCCCCCCCCTCTAATAAACTGGTGTAATTAGGTTGTTGTGTCTAGTCCCCCCCCCTCTAATAAACTGGTGTAATTAGGTTGTTGTGTCTAGCCCCCCCCCTCTAATAAACTGGTGTAATTAGGTTGTTGTATCTAGCCCCCCCCCCCCCCCCCCCTCTAATAAACTGGTGTAATTAGGTTGTTGTGTCTAGCCCCCCCCCCCCCCCTCTAATAAACTGGTGTAATTAGGTTGTTGTGTCTAGCCCCCCCCTCTAATAAACTGGTGTAATTTGGTTGTTGTGTCTAGCCCCCCCCCCCCCCTCTAATAAACTGGTGTAATTAGGTTGTTGTGTCTAGCCCCCCCCCCCTCTAATAAACTGGTGTAATTAGGTTGTTGTGTCTAGCCCCCCCCCCCCCCTCTAATAAACTGGTGTAATTAGGTTGTTGTGTCTAGCCCCCCCCTCTAATAAACTGGTGTAATTAGGTTGTTGTGTCTAGCCCCCCCCCCCCCCCTCTAATAAACTGGTGTAATTAGGTTGTTGTGTCTAGCCCCCCCCCCCTCTAATAAACTGGTGTAATTAGGTTGTTGTATCTAGCCCCCCCCCCCCCCCCCCTCTAATAAACTGGTGTAATTAGGTTGTTGTATCTAGACCCCCCCCCCTCTAATAAACTGGTGTAATTAGGTTGTTGTGTCTAGCCCCCCCCTCTAATAAACTGGTGTAATTAGGTTGTTGTGTCTAGCCCCCCCCCCCTCTAATAAACTGGTGTAATTAGGTTGTTGTGTCTAGCCCCCCCCCCTCTAATAAACTGGTGTAATTAGGTTGTTGTGTCTAGCCCCCCCCCCCTCTAATAAACTGGTGTAATTAGGTTGTTGTGTCTAGCCCCCCCCCCCCCCCTCTAATAAACTGGTGTAATTAGGTTGTTGTGTCTAGCCCCCCCCTCTAATAAGCTGGTGTAATTAGGTTGTTGTGTCTAGTCCCCCCCCCCCCCTCTAATAAACTGGTGTAATTAGGATGTTGTGTCTAGCCCCCCCCCCCTCTAATAAACTGGTGTAATTAGGTTGTTGTGTCTAGCCCCCCCCCCCTCTAATAAACTGGTGTAATTAGGTTGTTGTGTCTTGCCCCCCCCCCCCTCTAATAAACTGGTGTAATTAGGTTGTTGTGTCTAGCCCCCCCCCCCTCTAATAAACTGGTGTAATTTGGTTGTTGTGTCTAGCCCCCCCCCCCCCCCCTCTAATAAACTGGTGTAATTAGGTTGTTGTGTCTAGCCCCCCCCCCCCTCTAATAAACTGGTGTAATTTGGTTGTTGTGTCTAGCCCCCCCCCCCCCTCTAATAAACTGGTGTAATTAGGTTGTTGTGTCTAGCCCCCCCCCCCTAATAAACTGGTGTAATTAGGTTGTTGTGTCTAGCCCCCCCCCCTCTAATAAACTGGTGTAATTAGGTTGTTGTGTCTAGCCCCCCCCCCCTAATAAACTGGTGTAATTAGGTTGTTGTGTCTAGCCCCCCCCCTCTAATAAACTGGTGTAATTAGGTTGTTGTGTCTAGCCCCCCCCCCCCCCCCTCTAATAAACTGGTGTAATTAGGTTGTTGTGTCTAGCCCCCCCCTCTAATAAACTGGTGTAATTAGGTTGTTGTGTCTAGCCCCCCCCCCCCCCCTCTAATAAACTGGTGTAATTAGGTTGTTGTGTCTAGCCCCCCCCTCTAATAAACTGGTGTAATTAGGTTGTTGTGTCTAGCCCCCCCCCCCTCTAATAAACTGGTGTAATTAGGTTGTTGTGTCTAGCCCCCCCCCTAATAAACTGGTGTAATTAGGTTGTTGTGTCTAGCCCCCCCCCCCCTAATAAACTGGTGTAATTAGTTTGTCTAGCTCCGCCCCTCTTATTGCATCACTCTTCTCCAGACCAATTGGAAAAAGGAATAAGGTTTTTTCTGTAATGACATGACTATTGATTTGTCTAAAGAGTCGGATAAAGACCGAAGACAAAATCCAATTTGTTGCGGTAACACATTTTCCAATAATCAATAAAGACATGTTACTGACCCCAGAGATCCAGCAGGTGAATTGATGTCAGAGCGGAGGACTACGGTTTCTAGGTCCTCCTCCTGTGATGAGATGCAGAACTAGTTCACCAGCAGTCGGAAAAGCAGAAAGACGGGCAACTCTCAGGACCCTGTTTCTCTCTCTGTCTCTGTCTCTGTCTCTCTGTCTCTGTCTCTGTCTCTCTCTCTCTGTCTCTCTCTCTGTCTCTCAATTCAATTCAAGGGGCTTTATTGTCATGGGAAACATGTGTTAACATTGCCAAAGCAAGTGAGGTAGATATTATACAAAAGTGAAATAAACAATACAAATTAACAGTAAACATTACACATACAGAAGTTTCAAAACAATAAAGACATTACAAATGTTATATTATATATACACAGTGTTGTAACAATGTACAAATGGTTAAAGCACACAAGTTAAAATAAATAAACATAAATATGGGTTGTATTTACAATGGTGTTTGGTCTTCACTGGTTGCCCTTTTCTTGTTGCAACAGGTCACGTATCTTGCTGCTGTGATGCACACTGTGGAATTTCTCCCAGTAGATATGGGAGTTTATCAAAATTGGATTTGTTTTCAAATTCTTTGTGGATCTGTGTGATCTGAGGGAAATATGTGTCTCTAATATGGTCATACATTGGGCAGGAGGTTAGAAAGTGCAGCTCAGTTTCCACCTCATTTTGTGGGTAGTGAGCACATAGTCTCTCTGTCTCGCTCTCTCTCTGTGTCTCTTTCTTTGTCTGTCTGTCTCTCTCTGTCTCTCTCTCTGTCTCTCTCTCTCTGTGTCTGTCTCTCTGTCTCTCCTCTCTCTCTCAAAGTGAATTATAGAGACCCGTAACAAGGTTTCGGCCCTGTCCCTCTCCGTATCGTAACAGATGGGAGCCGACCGTTCATTCATAGATTACGAAGCTGAATTGAGCCAGAAGCTGTGTTTTTCAAGTTGTCTGGTTTCTATCAATGGGTGAATGAGGCAGATGAGGGAAATCTCTAAGCGACTTTACTACTAAGTAACCTTCCCTATTGTGATATTCTGTTTCACTCTGCTGAATTGATTTGATCCTAAGGAGGGGCTGTGTTTTTGCCCAGGTCTTTATTTGACTGCATTAGTACAGGGAACAGAAAGGAAGTGACTTTCCCAAGTGGAGTGTGACAGCTGAGTTCGTAACTCTCTCAACAGTGGTCCTTGGAATGGGTTCTTCTCAAACCAAGTTGACTATTACCCCCACGAGTGGGGAAATTAATTTGACTCGTTTTACTTTTTAACAACACACTAACGTTAGAAGATATTATTCTGGGCCTGTTTTCCCCCGTAAAGTGTCCACGTCTCTCTGAAGTCTGTTTAACTTCTACCCCCCCCCCCTCCCTAAAGTGTCCACGTCCCTCTGAAGTCCGTGTAACTTCTGTTTCTCCCCCCTAAAGTGTCCACGTCTCTCTGAAGTCCGTGTAACTTCTACCCCTCCCCCCCTAAAGTGTCCACGTCTCTCTGAAGTCCGTGTAACTTCTGCCCCCCCCCCCCCCCCCTAAAGTGTCCACGTCTCTCTGAAGATGATGTCATGGACAGTAGATCCCATCACTGGATCCTCAAGCTGTTCTGGTTTGATTATCTGTTTTCTCACTGCTTTCATTTCTCAATATTCCCGTTTTCATCTGTTTGTCTTTAATTCTCTATAAGCTGTTATTATTCTGTCCCCTTGTGTCTTGTGTTTTATTCAAGCCAACTGTTTGAGGTTTCTCTTTTTCCATAAAGTTATTAAACATTTACCAGATGTCGATGGAAAACCTTACGATGGTTTTTATCATTCTGTAGAATTCAGCTGACGTTGTTTTGAAATAAAATAATTAAAATAGAAAATGTTGTTCTCCTGCTGTAATTGAAAATGTTTTCCCTCTGAGGTGGGAAGTTGTAACAGACCAAGGTAAGGTGTTAAGAGGTAAGTGAGATTCCCTCAGTAGTCTAATTGTGGAATGTTAGACAAACAGACTGGTAACCGTGATGTTGGGGAGGAAAACATAACCGATGATCCACTAGGTATTGGCGTGTGGCGTGCGATCCACTTGACCCCTGGTCTGGGATCCACTTGACCCCTGGCCTGCGATCCACTTGGCCCCTGGTCTGGGATCCACTTGACCCCTGGTCTGGGATCCACTTGACCCCTGGCCTGGGATCCACTTGACCCCTGGTCTGGGATCCACTTGACCCCTGGTCTGGGATCCACTTGACCCCTGGTCTGGGATCCACTTGACCCCTGGTCTGGGATCCACTTGACCCCTGGTCTGGGATCCACTTGACCCCTGGTCTGGGATCCACTTGGTCCCTGGTCTGGGATCCACTTGACCCCTGGTCTGGGATCCACTTGACCCCTGGTCTGGGATCCACTTGACCCCTGGTCTGGGATCCACTTGGCCCCTGGTCTGGGATCCACTTGACCCCTGGTCTGGGATCCACTTGACCCCTGGTCTGGGATCCACTTGACCCCTGGTCTGGGATCCACTTGACCCCTGGTCTGGGATCCACTTGACCCCTGGTCTGGGATCCACTTGACCCCTGGTCTGGGATCCACTTGGCCCCTGGCCTGCGATCCACTTGACCCCTGGTCTGGGATCCACTTGACCCCTGGTCTGGGATCCACTTGGCCCCTGGCCTGCGATCCACTTGGCCCCTGGTCTCTGACCTGTGAGGATAGACTTCAGGAGATATCATGGAGTAGAGCACCCGTCCTACTATAGTACTGTCTCAAGACCAGCCACTGCACCCAATGACCTGCTTTCAAACAAATGTACAATTTCTTTACTAGGTCTGAGATGCGGTTGTCACTCAGGATAATGTAATGATAATGATGTCTGCTAATATGTCACTCAGGATAATGTAATGATAATGATGTCTGCTAATATGTCACTCAGGATAATGTAATGATAATGATCTCTGCTAATATGTCACTCAGGATAATGTAATGATAATGATCTCTGCTAATATGTCACTCAGGATAATGTAATGATAATGATCTCTGCTAATTGACTAATGTCATTGTACTGTAGAAATGAAAGGTGCTTTGCAGTTGTAAATAAATAGCACTTTATTTTTCATTTCACAATCTGTTCTCAACCATTTCATTCTATTTTTTTTGTTCATTTCACCTTTATTTTACGAGGCAAGTCAGTTAAGAACATATTATTTACAAATGACGGCCTACCGGGGAACAGTGGGTTAACTGCCTTGTTCAGGGGCAGAAAGACAGATTTTTACCTTGTCAGTTTGGGGATTCGATCTTGCAACCTTTCGGTTACTAGTCCAACGCTCTAACCACTAGGCTACCTGCCTCCCCCCCTCTAACCACCAGACTACCTGCCTCCCCCCTCTAACCACCAGGCTACCTGCCTCCCCCCTCTAACCACCAGACTACCTGCCTCCCCCCTCTAACCACCAGGCTACCTGCCTCCCCCCCTCTAACCACTAGACTACCTGCCTCCCCCCCTCTAACCACTAGACTACCTGCCCCCCCCCCCCCCCCCTCTAACCACTAAGCTACCTGCCTCCATCCTCTAACCACTAGACTACCTGCCTCCCCCCTCTAACCACTAGGCTACCTGTCTCCATCCTCTAACCACTAGGCTACCTGCCTCCCCCCTCTAACCACTAGGCTACCTGCCTCCCTCCTCTAACCACTAGGCTACCTGCCTCCCTCCTCTAACCACTAGGCTACCTGTCTCCCCCCCTCTAACCACTAGGCTACCTGCCTCCCTCCTCTAACCACTAGGCTACCTGCCTCCCCCCTCTAACCACTAGGCTACCTGCCTCCCCCCTCTAACCACTAGGCTACCTGCCTCCCCCCTCTAACCACTAGGCTACCTGTCTCCATCCTCTAACCACTAGGCTACCTGCCTCCCCCCTCTAACCACTAGGCTACCTGCCTCCCCCCCTCTAACCACTAGGCTACCTGCCTCCCCCCTCTAACCACTAGGCTACCTACCTCCCCCTCTAACCACTAGACTACCTGCCTCCCCCCTCTAACCACTAGGCTACCTGCCCCCCTCCTCTAACCACTAGGCTACCTGCCTCCCTCCACTAACCACTAGGCTACCTGCCTTCCCCCCTCTAACCACTAGGCTACCTGCCTCCCTCCTCTAACCACTAGGCTACCTGCCTCCCCCCTCTAACCACTAGGCTACCTGCCTCCCCCTCTAACCACTAGGCTACCTGCCTCCCCCCTCTAACCACTAGGCTACCTGCCTCCCCCCTCTAACCACTAGGCTACCTGCCTCCCCCCTCTAACCACTAGGCTACCTGCCTCCCCCCTCTAACCACTAGGCTACCTGCCTCCCTCCTCTAACCACTAGGCTACCTGCCTCCCCCCTCTAACCACTAGGCTACCTGCCTCCCTCCTCTAACCACTAGGCTACCTGCCTCCCTCCTCTAACCACTAGGCTACCTGCCTCCCCCCTCTAACCACTAGGCTACCTGCCTCCCCCCTCTAACCACTAGGCTACCTACCTCCCCCTCTAACCACTAGGCTACCTGCCTCCCCCCTCTAACCACTAGGCTACCTGCCTCCCCCCTCTAACCACTAGGCTACCTGCCTCCCCCCTCTAACCACTAGGCTACCTGCCTCCCCCCTCTAACCACTAGGCTACCTGACTCTAACCACTAGGCTACCTGCCTCCCCCCTCTAACCACTAGGGTACCTGCCTCCCCCCCTCTAACCACTAGGCTACCTGCCTCCCTCCTCTAACCACTAGGCTACCTGCCTCCCTCCTCTAACCACTAGGCTACCTGCCTCCCCCCTCTAACCACTAGACTACCTGCCTCCCTCCTCTAACCACTAGGGTACCTGCCTCCCCCCCTCTAACCACTAGGCTACCTGCCTCCCCCCTCTAACCACTAGGCTACCTGCCTCCCCCCTCTAACCACTAGGCTACCTGCCTCCCTCCTCTAACCACTAGGCTACCTGCCTCCCCCCCTCTAACCACTAGGCCACCTGCCTCCCTCCTCTAACCACTAGACTACCTGCCTCCCTCCCTCTAACCACTAGAGTACCTGCCTCCCCCCTCTAACCACTAGGCTACCTGACTCTAACCACTAGGCTACCTGCCTCCCCCCTCTAACCACTAGACTACCTGCCTCCCTCCTCTAACCACTAGGCTACCTGCCTCCACCCTCTAACCACTAGACTACCTGCCTCCCCCCTCTAACCACTAGACTACCTGCCTCCCTCCTCTAACCACTAGACTACCTGCCTCCACCCTCTAACCACTAGACTACCTGCCTCCCTCCTCTAACCACTAGGCTACCTGCCTCCCTCCTCTAACCACTAGGGTACCTGCCTCCCCCCCTCTAACCACTAGGCTACCTGCCTCCCCCTCTAACCACTAGGCTACCTGCCTCTAACCACTAGGGTACCTGCCTCCACCCTCTAACCACTAGGGTACCTGCCTCCACCCTCTAACCACTAGGGTACCTGCCTCCCCCCCTCTAACCACTAGGCTACCTGCCTCCCTCCTCTAACCACTAGGGTACCTGCCTCCCCCCTCTAACCACTAGGCTACCTGCCTCCCTCCTCTAACCACTAGGGTACCTGCCTCCCCCCTCTAACCACTAGACTACCTGCCTCCCCCCTCTAACCACTAGGCTACCTGCCTCCCTCCTCTAACCACTAGGCTACCTGCCTCCCTCCTCTAACCACTAGGCTACCTGCCTCCCTCCTCTAACCACTAGGGTACCTGCCTCCCTCCTCTAACCACTAGGGTACCTGCCTCCCTCCTCTAACCACTAGGGTACCTGCCTCCCTCCTCTAACCACTAGGGTACCTGCCTCCCCCCCTCTAACCACTAGGCTACCTGCCTCCCCCCCTCTAACCACTAGACTACCTGCCTCCCTCCTCTAACCACTAGGCTACCTGCCTCCCCCCTCTAACCACTAGGCTACCTGACACATTGCCAGAGGAATCTTTATGAGATTAGAAACTGCTTTTAAATGTTATTTTACGAGAGTAATCCTAATATAATCCCATGTTATGGAGTTGCTTTGTGATGGAGACAAGCCTGAGAATGACTGAACACCTTTTCCCTGCACATAAACTGGTTTGCAATAGAACCCATTTCTTTTCCTGGCTGAGTACTGAGGACTTGATGGATTCTCTTACCCCTCCTCCTCATTCAGTCCTTGATTACTCTGTTCGGTGCAGATTTTCTATGAAAGTTAATGCAATTTCTGAAAACCCTTCAGAACGACGAGGAGCAGAGAGAGACGGAAGATAAAGATGGCAATTATTCTATTTAAGAGCTACAATTTTTCTAATTTCCCCCGGCTGCTGCTTCAATATCCTGGAAATGATTTTGTTGGCTCGGTTAAATGATGTTTCTAATTCCTATGATTGCTTATAATGAGTCAGTATTTTTTTTTTTACTTCAGCTTAATATGAAATGGCATTCCATTTTAGTTATAGGGATAATCACCCATTCAGAAGACTGGCATAGAAGTGAAAGGCTGGATCTGTAGGGTTGTGGTGTAGCGTTGACTACAGTGAAAGGCTGGGGCTGTAGAGTTGACTACAGTGAAAGGCTGGGGCTGTAGGGTTGACTACAGTGAAAGGCTGGGGCTGTAGAGTTGACTACAGTGAAAGGCTGGGGCTGTAGAGTTGACTACAGTGAAAGGCTGGGGCTGTAGAGTTGACTACAGTGAAAGGCTGGGGCTGTAGGGTTGACTACAGTGAAAGGCTGTAGAGTTGACTACAGTGAAAGGCTGGGGCTGTAGGGTTGACTACAGTGAAAGGCTGGGGCTGTAGGGTCGACTACAGTGAAAGGCTGGAGCTGTAGGGTTGACTACAGTGAAAGGCTGGAGCTGTAGAGTTGACTACAGTGAAAGGCTGGAGCTGTAGGGTCGACTACAGTGAAAGGCTGGGGCTGTAGAGTTGACTACAGTGAAAGGCTGGAGCTGTAGGGTCGACTACAGTGAAAGGCTGGGGCTGTAGAGTCGACTACAGTGAAAGGCTGGGGCTGTAGAGTTGACTACAGTGAAAGGCTGGAGCTGTAGGGTTGACTACAGTGAAAGGCTGGGGCTGTAGAGTTGACTACAGTGAAAGGCTGGGGCTGTAGAGTTGACTACAGTGAAAGGCTGGAGCTGTAGGGTTGACTACAGTGAAAGGCTGGGGCTGTAGAGTTGACTACAGTGAAAGGCTGGGGCTGTATAGTTGACTACAGTGAAAGGCTGGGGCTGTAGAGTTGACTACAGTGAAAGGCTGGGGCTGTAGGGTTGACTACAGTGAAAGGCTGGGGCTGTAGGGTCGACTACAGTGAAAGGCTGGAGCTGTAGGGTTGACTACAGTGAAAGGCTGGGGCTGTAGAGTTGACTACAGTGAAAGGCTGGAGCTGTAGGGTCGACTACAGTGAAAGGCTGGAGCTGTAGGGTTGACTACAGTGAAAGGCTGGAGCTGTAGGGTCGACTACAGTGAAAGGCTGGGGCTGTAGAGTTGACTACAGTGAAAGGCTGGAGCTGTAGGGTCGACTACAGTGAAAGGCTGGGGCTGTAGAGTCGACTACAGTGAAAGGCTGGGGCTGTAGAGTTGACTACAGTGAAAGGCTGGAGCTGTAGGGTTGACTACAGTGAAAGGCTGGGGCTGTAGAGTTGACTACAGTGAAAGGCTGGGGCTGTAGAGTTGACTACAGTGAAAGGCTGGAGCTGTAGGGTTGACTACAGTGAAAGGCTGGGGCTGTAGAGTTGACTACAGTGAAAGGCTGGGGCTGTATAGTTGACTACAGTGAAAGGCTGTAGAGTTGACTACAGTGAAAGGCTGGGGCTGTAGGGTTGACTACAGTGAAAGGCTGGGGCTGTAGGGTCGACTACAGTGAAAGGCTGGGGCTTTAGGGTCGACTACAGTGAAAGGCTGGGGCTTTAGGGTCGACTACAGTGAAAGGCTGGGGCTGTAGGGTCGACTACAGTGAAAGGCTGGGGCTGTAGGGTCGACTACAGTGAAAGGCTGGGGCTGTAGGGTCGACTACAGTGAAAGGCTGGGGCTTTAGGGATGACTACAGTGAAAGGCTGGGGCTTTAGGGTCGACTACAGTGAAAGGCTGGGGCTGTAGGGTCGACTACAGTGAAAGGCTGTAGGGTCGACTACAGTGAAAGGCTGGGGCTGTAGGGTCGACTACAGTGAAAGGCTGTAGAGTTGACTACAGTGAAAGGCTGTAGAGTTGACTACAGTGAAAGGCTGGAGCTGTAGGGTTGACTACAGTGAAAGGCTGGGGCTTTAGGGTCGACTACAGTGAAAGGCTGGGGCTGTAGGGTCGACTACAGTGAAAGGCTGGGGCTGTAGGGTCGACTACAGTGAAAGGCTGGGGCTGTAGGGTCGACTACAGTGAAAGGCTGGGGCTTTAGGGATGACTACAGTGAAAGGCTGGGGCTTTAGGGTCGACTACAGTGAAAGGCTGGGGCTGTAGGGTCGACTACAGTGAAAGGCTGTAGGGTCGACTACAGTGAAAGGCTGGGGCTGTAGGGTCGACTACAGTGAAAGGCTGTAGAGTTGACTACAGTGAAAGGCTGTAGAGTTGACTACAGTGAAAGGCTGGAGCTGTAGGGTTGACTACAGTGAAAGGCTGGGGCTGTAGGGTTGACTACAGTGAAAGGCTGGGGCTGTAGGGTCGACTACAGTGAAAGGCTGTAGGGTCGACTACAGTGAAAGGCTGGGGCTGTAGGGTCAACTACAGTGAAAGGCTGGGGCTGTAGGGTCGACTACAGTGAAAGGCTGGGGCTGTAGGGTCGACTACAGTGAAAGGCTGGGGCTGTAGGGTCGACTACAGTGAAAGGCTGTAGAGTTGACTACAGTGAAAGGCTGGAGGTGTAGAGTTGACTACAGTGAAAGGTTTGAGCTGTAGGGTTGACTACAGTGAAAGGCTGGGGCTGTAGAGTTGACTACAGTGAAAGGCTGGGGCTGTAGAGTTGACTACAGTGAAAGGCTGGGGCTGTAGAGTTGACGACAGTGAAAGGCTGGGGCTGTAGAGTTGACTACAGTGAAAGGCTGGGGCTGTAGAGTTGACTACAGTGAAAGGTTGGGGCTGTAGAGTTGACTACAGTGAAAGGCTGGGGCTGTAGAGTTGACTACAGTGAAAGGCTGGGGCTGTAGAGTTGACTACAGTGAAAGGCTGGGGCTGTAGAGTTGACTACAGTGAAAGGCTGGGGCTGTAGGGTTGACTACAGTGAAAGGCTGGGGCTGTAGAGTTGACTACAGTGAAAGGCTGGGGCTGTAGGGTTGACGACAGTGAAATACCTTACTTCCTGTCATCTTTGGAGTTCCTTGAGTGAGCGTTAAGAGCTGTTAGAGATTGTTGCTGCTCCTCTTTGGATTGGTTAAAATGTTTCTGTTGAGATGAGATGTGTTTTTAGCTCGGGGAAGTAGAGGCTACAGAGACGTAAGGTTAAGGAGCCTAGACGAAACACTCACTGTTAGCTCACTAACGTCAGGAAATAAACCAGCCACTAATGACTGATAATAGCCTGAACTAACTTAATTTCTGCCCGACTACGATCTTGAAAAGGGTAATGCAACTACAAAGTATTCAAGGAAGGAAATATTTATTATTTTTCTAGTGAGACATTATAGATCTGGTGGTATCTGTGAACTTTGAGTGACAATGTTGAAATCAAAATCACTTTTGACAATCAGCTTTTGGAGGAATCCAAAAAGGGTTTTGTCCCTTCTATGAGTCCCCATGACAGCTCGTACAGCGAGGGGCAAACTAAACTTCCTACACGGGGTGAAACCACTTGTCATATAAGCCCTGCCGGTCTTTCTAACAGACATGTTCCACCCTGTCAGGTAAGGTACATGAGAACCAGAGGCGATTCCTGCTACCCTCCCCGCGCGCTTGACAAAACAAATTCCAAATGAAAAAAAAACAATGGAGCCAGTTGCATTGTGGTCAATGATTTGCGGTCGTCTTTTTGAGTGACAGGCCGTTTTCTATATACTGTCATCCTATGTCACCCAAAGACGGGTTAAGTGGGGTGGGGGGGGGAATCACTACACCACCACAGGGGACTTTCTGTGTAAATACGCTACTTGTTATTCCCCATTTAAACCCAAATCAGATTCCAGGTCGGAGTCTTTTCAGAGGCAAAACCTCTATGCATTGTGGTCTATGGCGATGACACTATGAAACTGAGTTCAGTGTTTATTTAATGGGATCATGACCACAGGGCAAGAGCTACTGCTTGTCCTCCCTGCTATTAGCGTTCACGGTGAGCTTAGCTGAACTAATGGACCACAGCTTTGAGGCTCAGATTCCTCCTCCACAGCACCTCTCTGAGAGACGGCAGCTGCAGGCCAGATTACACCTCAACCTATCCATTACAGCTTGACTTTAGAGACAGTTTTTTGGCCAAATCCCCTTAAATGGTATATTCTTAACAGCAATCCTTTCACTGGTATTACCTCTTATTACGTGTCAGTCGGTGTCACATTGGTCCAACTTGCGGCTGGTACTGGAGGTAATACTAAATATATCCACATGACAAGGGAAACGGCCCAACCTGCAACTGGAGGTAATACTAAATATATCCACATGACAAGGGAAACGGCCCAACCTGCATCTGGAGGTAATACTAAATATATCCACATGACAAGGGAAACGGTCCAACCTGCTCCTGGTACTGGAGGTAATACTAAATATATCCACATGACAAGGGAAACGGCCCAACCTGCTCCTGGTACTGGAGGTAATACTAAATATATCCACATGACAAGGGAAACGGCCCAACCTGCTCCTGGAGGTAATACTAAATATATCCACATGACAAGGGAAACGGCCCAACCTGCATCTGGTACTGGAGGTAATACTAAATATATCCACATGACAAGGGAAACGGCCCAACCTGCAGCTTGAGGTAATACTAAATATATCCACATGACAAGGGAAACGGCCCAACCTGCTCCTGGTACTGGAGGTAATACTAAATATATCCACATGACAAGGGAAACGGCCCAACCTGCTCCTGGTACTGGAGGTAATACTAAATATATCCACATGAAAAGGGAAACGGCCCAACCTGCTGCTGGTACTGGAGGTAATACTAAATATATCCACATGACAAGGGAAACGGCCCAACCTGCTCCTGGTACTGGAGGTAATACTAAATATATCCACATGACAAGGGAAACGGCCCAACCTGCATCTGGTACTGGAGGTAATACTAAATATATCCACATGATAAGGGTGTCCCTGGTGTCCCAGGTCTTAATCAGTCCCTGATCAGAGGGGAAGAATGGGGGAAAAAGCATTGGAACTGGCTTCGAGGTCCAGAGTTGACTTTGAGGGCACTCAAATATTGGCACATGAGAATGAACAGTCAATGAATGGCATCAGTCCTTACAACATACCCTGTGGCACTGGCCACCATTACATTATTACTAAAACCACCAATCAATGTGAATACGATGGTCATTTCCGTCCATCTTTCCGACAACGTCAGTGTGCTTTTCATTCATTTCCCTAAATTCTGTTACACAGAGGAGTTAAAGTCATGGAAAATGTGTTCTGCTTTTTCTCAAAGAGTTTTTCCTTTTTTGGAGTTTTTTAATTCTGTGGATCTATTCTCCGGGGAATTCTTGTGGCGTTTGGGTCAAGGCAGTATGACATCATGGTGTCTTTCAGGAAGCAGCCAACACATGGCAGTTACTGTAGCAACGACCACAGTCAAACTGTCATGGTGGCTACTTTGAAGAATCTCAAATATAAAATAAAATTTGATTTGTTTAACACTTTTGTTTGGTTACTACATGATTCCATATGTGTTATTTCATAGTTTTGATGTCTTCAGGACAGGACCACTAATACCTACAGGACAGGATCACTAATACCTACAGGACAGGACCACTAATACCTACAGGACAGGATCACTAATACCTACAGGACAGGACCACTAATACCTACAGGACAGGACCACTAATACCTACAGGACAGGACCACTAATACCTACAGGACAGGACCACTAATACCTACAGGACAGGATCACTAATACCTACAGGACAGGATCACTAATACCTACAGGACAGGATCACTAATACCTACAGGACAGGATCACTAATACCTACAGGACAGGACCACTAACAACCAGACCTGGACACTAATACCTACAGGACAGGACCACTAAAACCTACAGGACCACTAATACCTACAGGACAGGATCACTGATACCTACAGGACAGGACCGATAATACCTACAGGACAGGACCACTAATACCTACAGGACAGGACCACTAATACCTACAGGACAGCACCACTAACAACCAGACCTGGACACTAATACCTACAGGACAGGACCACTAACACCTACAGGACAGGACCACTAATACCTACAGGACAGGACCACTAATACCTACAGGACAGGATCACTAAAAAACAGACCTGGACACTAATACCTACAGGACAGGACCACTAATACCTACAGGACAGGACCACTAATACCTACAGGACAGGACCACTAATACCTACAGGACAGGACCACTAATACCTACAGGACAGGATCACTAATACCTACAGGACAGGACCACTAATACCTACAGGACAGGACCACTAATACCTACAGGACAGGACCACTAATACCTACAGGACAGGATCACTAATACCTACAGGACAGGATCACTAATACCTACAGGACAGGATCACTAATACCTACAGGACAGGATCACTAATACCTACAGGACCACTAATACCTACAGGACCACTAATACCTACAGGACAGGACCACTAATACCTACAGGACCACTAATACCTACAGGACAGGACCACTAATACCTACAGGACAGGACCTCTAATACCTACAGGACCACTAATACCTACAGGACCACTAATACCTACAGGACAGGACCACCAATACCTACAGGACAGGATCACCAATACCTACAGGACATTATCACTAATACCTACAGGACAGGACCACTAATACCTACAGGACAGGACCACTAATACCTACAGGATCACTAATACCTACAGGACAGGACCACTAATACCTACAGGACAGGACCACTAATACCTACAGGACAGGATCACTAATACCTACAGGACAGGATCACTAATACCTACAGGACAGGACCACTAATACCTACAGGACAGGATCACTAATACCTACAGGACAGGACCACTAATACCTACAGGACCACTAATACCTACAGGACCACTAATACCTACAGGACAGGACCACTAATACCTACAGGACAGGATCACTAATACCTACAGGACAGGACCACTAATACCTACAGGACAGGACCACTAATACCTACAGGACAGGACCACTAATACCTACAGGACAGGACCACTAATACCTACAGGACAGGACCACTAATACCTACAGGACCACTAATACCTACAGGACAGGATCACTAATACCTACAGGACAGGACCACTAATACCTACAGGACAGGATCACTGATACCTACAGGACAGGACCACTAATACCTACAGGACAGGACCACCAATACCTACAGGACAGAACCACTAATACCTACAGGACAGGATCACTGATACCTACAGGACAGGACCACTAATACCTACAGGACAGGACCACTAATACCTACAGGACAGGATCACTAATACCTACAGGACAGGACCACTAATACCTACAGGACAGGACCACTAATACCTACAGGACAGAACCACTAATACCTACAGGACAGGACCACTAATACCTACAGGACAGGATCACTAATACCTACAGGACAGGATCACTAATACCTACAGGACAGGACCACTAATACCTACAGGACAGAACCACTAATACCTACAGGACAGGACCACTAATACCTACAGGACCACTAATACCTACAGGACCACTAATACCTACAGGACAGGATCACTAATACCTACAGGACAGGACCACTAATACCTACAGGACAGAACCACTAATACCTACAGGACAGGACCACTAATACCTACAGGACAGGATCACTAATACCTACAGGACAGGATCACTAATACCTACAGGACAGGACCACTAATACCTACAGGACAGGACCACTAATACCTACAGGACCACTAATACCTACAGGACAGGATCACTAATACCTACAGGACAGGACCACTAATACCTACAGGACAGGATCACTGATACCTACAGGACAGGACCACTAATACCTACAGGACAGGACCACCAATACCTACAGGACAGAACCACTAATACCTACAGGACAGGATCACTGATACCTACAGGACAGGACCACTAATACCTACAGGACAGGACCACTAACACCTACAGGACAGGACCACCAATACCTACAGGACAGGATCACTAATACCTACAGGACAGGACCACTAATACCTACAGGACAGGACCACTAATACCTACAGGACAGGACCACTAATACCTACAGGACAGGACCACTAATACCTACAGGACAGGATCACTAATACCTACAGGACAGGACCACTAATTCCTACAGGACAGGACCACTGATACCTACAGGACAGGACCACTAACAACCAGAGCTGGACACTAATTCCTACCACTTCAGAGTTATACCTCTTTGGAAGAGAGCATCATTTGTTGTGTGTACATTGTCCTCACTGATCTGAGGTTGAAGGCATTGTGTTCTGTAGCTCAGATCTGTATGGTTTTGAAGGCATTGTGTTCTGTAGCTCAGACCTATAAGGTTTTGATGCTTGTGTTCTGTAGCTCAGACCTGTAAGGTTTTGATGCTTGTGTTCTGTAGCTCAGACCTATATGGGTTTGATGCTTGTGTTCTGTAGCTCAGACCTATAAGGTTTTGATGCTTGTGTTCTGTAGCTCAGACCTATAAGGTTTTGATGCTTGTGTTCTGTAGCTCAGACCTATAAGGGTTTGATGCTTGTGTTCTGTAGCTCAGACCTGTAAGGTTTTGATGCTTGTGTTCTGTAGCTCAGACCTATAAGGTTTTGATGCTTGTGTTCTGTAGCTCAGACCTATAAGGGTTTGATGCTTGTGTTCTGTAGCTCAGACCTATAAGGTTTTGATGCTTGTGTTCTGTAGCTCAGACCTATAAGGTTTTGATGCTTGTGTTCTGTAGCTCAGACCTTTAAGGTTTTGATGCTTTGCTTCCCGTACTGTTTTTTTAACCTCGACAACTACCTTTAACTCAACACGTACTGGTTTTTTAACCTCGACAACTACCTTTAACTCAACACGTGCTGTTGAGCAACAATCCAGGTTGGAAACAGGGAAAAACTGTCTTTTGAAATGTAGGGTAGGTTTTTCATGTTGTTGACTACGTGCATTACGTCCTGAATAATTACTCAAACTGTTGAGTGCATTACTACGGCTGGGTTTAGAGATTTAAAAAAAATCAATGACAGATACAAGAGGTACTTCATAAACAGTACTTTTGATTATTGGACGTGGTGATTAACATTAAGGTCACAAGTCAACGAAGCGGAACAGATGTCATCTATCTCTTTCCTCTGTCAGCTACAGCCTATTTAGAGGTCGCACCGAACCCAGACAGACATATAGTAGTAACAGCCTATTTAGAGGTCACACAGGAACCCAGACAGACATATAGTAGTAACAGCCTATTTAGAGATCACACAGGAACCCAGACAGACATATAGTAGTAACAGCCTATTTAGAGGTCACACAGGAACCCAGACAGACATATAGTAGTAACAGCCTATTTAGAGGTCACACAGGAACCCAGACAGACATATAGTAGTAACAGCCTATTTAGAGGTCACACAGGAACCCAGACAGACATATAGTAGTAACAGCCTATTTAGAGGTCACACAGGAACCAGACAGACCGAACCCAGACAGACATATAGTAGTAACAGCCTATTTAGAGGTCACACAGGAACCCAGACAGACATATAGCAGGAACAGCCTATTTAGAGGTCACACAGGAACCCAGACAGACATATAGTAGTAACAGCCTATTTAGAGGTCACACAGGAACCCAGACAGACATATAGTAGTAACAGCCTATTTAGAGGTCACACAGGAACCCAGACAGACATATAGTAGTAACAGCCTATTTAGAGGTCACACAGGAACCCAGACAGACATATAGTAGTAACAACCTATTTAGAGGTCACACAGGAACCCAGACAGACATATAGTAGTAACTGCCTATTTAGAGGTCACACAGGAACCCAGACAGACATATAGTAGTAACAGCCTATTTAGAGGTCACACAGGAACCAGACAGACCAAACCCAGACAGACATATAGTAGTAACAGCCTATTTAGAGGTCACACAGGAACCAGACAGACATATAGCAGTAACAGCCTATTTAGAGGTCACACAGGAACCCAGACAGACATATAGTAGTAACAGCCTATTTAGAGGTCACACAGGAACCAGACAGACCGAACCCAGACAGACATATAGTAGTAACAGCCTATTTAGAGGTCACACAGGAACCCAGACAGACATATAGTAGTAACAACCTATTTAGAGGTCACACAGGAACCCAGACAGACATATAGTAGTAACTGCCTATTTAGAGGTCACACAGGAACCCAGACAGACATATAGTAGTAACAGCCTATTTAGAGGTCACACAGGAACCAGACAGACCAAACCCAGACAGACATATAGTAGTAACAGCCTATTTAGAGGTCACACAGGAACCAGACAGACACATAGTATTAGTGAGCCGCTCATTTAAAAGGTTGTCCCATCGATCTAGATGCAGCTGTATTAAACTAATGTGAATATCCCATAGTGGTCGTGTGTTTATCCTAGTCACAATGGCTTGGTGTTTCAGAGCGACGATGCATCCATCCACCCAGTTTTCCGGTCCATTTAAAAGCCTTAGCCACAGGACCTAATTCATCATTATCCACACGTTGTTATGTTATTAGTGTATTATTGATGGAGCCTGGCCTTGGGCCAGTCTA
Source organism: Salvelinus fontinalis (assembly GCF_029448725.1). Classification (NCBI taxonomy): domain Eukaryota; kingdom Metazoa; phylum Chordata; class Actinopteri; order Salmoniformes; family Salmonidae; genus Salvelinus; species Salvelinus fontinalis. The sequence continues at coordinate 3,451,096 of NC_074701.1, forward strand.
GCCAGTCCATGTATTAGCTGATGTGTGATGACAGACCAGACCACAGCAGCACGGTGGAATGGACGGAAGGTTGATTTGACATTCTAGAACCACGACATTCTAGAACCACGCCATTCTAGAACCACGACATTCTAGAACCACGCCAGCAGCGTTCTAGTTCCATCAATTCTACACCGACTGGACAAAACATTAAGAACACCTCCTCTTTCAATGACAGACTGATCAGGTGAAAGCTATGATCCCTTATAGATGTCACTTTTTAAATCCACCCCAATCAGTGTAGATGAAGGGGAGGAGACGGGTTAAATAAGGATTTTTTAAGCCTTAAAACAATTGAAAAATGGATTGCGTACGTGTGCCATTCAGAGGGTGAACGGGCAAGACAAAAGATTTAAGTGCCTTTGAACAGCACTGGTTTGTGTCAAGAACTGCAATGCTTCTGGGTTTTCTACTCTCAACAGTTTCCCGTGTGTGTCAAGAATGGTCCTCCAGGACATCCAGACAACATGACACAAGTGTGGGAAGCAGTGTAGTCAACATGGGTCAGCATCCCTGTGAAACGCTGTTGACACATTTTAGAGTCAATGCTCTGACGAATTGAGGCTGTTCTGAGTGTAAAAGGGGGGGGGGGGAGTAACTCCATATTAGGTAGGTGTTCTTAATGTTTTGTAAACTCAGTGTAACCTGGCAAGGATGAAATGTGGAGAGCCAAGCTATAGGCTTCTGTAGCCATGTCCAAATGACAGGACAGCACCAAACCTACCCAGTTGTGATTTCTAGAATGTTCTCATTATATGTCCGGACTTTTCACAGTATTTTTTAAAATAATTTATAAAGTGTTAAATATTAGCCACTATCGGTAGCCATCGACAGTTATACCCACATACATTAATATCTGTCACTTTACTGTCAGTTATACCCACATACATTAATATCTGTCACTTTACTGTCAGTTATACCCACATACATTAATATCTGTCTCTTTACTGTCAGTTATACCCACATGCATTAATATCTGTCAGTTATACCCACATACATTAATATCTGTCAGTTATACCCACATACATTAATATCTGTCAGTTATACGCACATACATTAATATCTGTCAGTTATACCCACATACATTAATAACTGTCTCTTTACTGTCAGTTATACCCACATACATTAATATCTGTCAGTTATACCCACATACATTAATATCTGTCAGTTATACCCACATACATTAATAACTGTCTCTTTACTGTCAGTTATACCCACATACATTAATATCTGTCAGTTATACCCACATACATTAATATCTGTCAGTTATACCCACATACATTAATATCTGTCAGTTATACCCACATACATTAATATCTGTCAGTTATACCCACATACATTAATAACTGTCTCTTTACTGTCAGTTATACCCACATACATTAATATCTGTCTCTTTACTGTCAGTTATACGCACATACATTAATATCTGTCAGTTATACCCACATACATTAATATCTGTCACTTTACTGTCAGTTATACCCACATACATTAATATCTGTCACTTTACTGTCAGTTATACCCACATACATTAATATCTGTCACTTTACTGTCAGTTATACCCACATACATTAATATCTGTCTCTTTACTGTCAGTTATACCCACATACATTAATATCTGTCAGTTATACCCACATACATTAATATCTGTCTTTTTACTGTCAGTTATACCCACATACATTAATAACTGTCTCTTTACTGTCAGTTATACCCACATACATTAATATCTGTCTCTTTACTGTCAGTTATACCCACATACATTAATATCTGTCACTTTACTGTCAGTTATACCCACATACATTAATATCTGTCAGTTATACCCACATACATTAATATCTGTCTTTTTACTGTCAGTTATACCCACATACATTAATATCTGTCACTTTACTGTCAGTTATACCCACATACATTAATATCTGTCAGTTATACCCACATACATTAATATCTGTCACTTTACTGTCAGTTATACCCACATACATTAATATCTGTCTCTTTACTGTCAGTTTCCTTACATTTTGTATCATTCCATTACATAGTTAGTTTACCTTTCTTTCCTCTGTCACGTCAGTGTGGTTGTTCCTGAGGGACGACAGCAGTAGTGGGTCATATCAGGCTAAAGTATTACAAGTTGTGAAATAATTTGGAACATGTAGCCTATTGTAATCATTATGGAACGCAGACCATATGTAGCAGTTTAAACCTGGAGCCTGACGCACGGTCCCCTCAGAGACATCCAGTCAGGCCAGAGCACCTTTCTCCTGGTCCCCCTCAGAGACATTCAGTCAGGCCAGAGCACCCTTCTCCTGGTCCCCTCAGAGACATCCAGTCAGGCCAGAGCACCCTTCTCCTGGTCCCCCTCAGAGACATCCAGTCAGGCCAGAGCACCTTTCTCCTGGTCCCCCTCAGAGACATTCAGTCAGGCCAGAGCACCCTTCTCCTCAGTAATTGGTAGGAAATATTAATTTCATCTAATCTCTTTTATTAGTCTGCAGGTAGTATGATGCTTTTACTAGAGGTTGGAGTAGTGGTTACTGTCTGAGTCAGTCCTCCCAGCTCTAGTCCTTGTTAACATGCTTTTACTAGAGGTTGGAGTAGTGGTTACTGTCTGAGTCAGTCCTCCCAGCTCTAGTCCTTGTTAACATGCTTTTACTAGAGGTTGGAGTAGTGGTTACTGTCTGAGTCAGTCCTCCCAGCTCTAGTCCTTGTTAACATGCTTTTACTAGAGGTTGGAGTAGTGGTTACTGTCTGAGTCAGTCCTCCCAGCTCTAGTCCTTGTTAACATGCTTTTACTAGAGGTTGGAGTAGTGGTCGTTGAGTCAGTCCTCCCAGCTCTTGTCCTTGTTAACATGCTTTTACTAGAGGTTGGAGTAGTGGTTACTGTCTGAGTCAGTCCTCCCAGCTCTAATCCTTGATAACATGCTTTTATTAGAGGTTGGAGTAGTGGTCGTTGAGTCAGTCCTCCCAGCTCTAGTCCTTGTTAACATGCTTTTACTAGAGGTTGGAGTAGTGGTTACTGTCTGAGTCAGTCCTCGCAGCTCTAGTCCTTGATGCTTTTACTAGAGGTTGGAGTAGTGGTTACTGTCTGAGTCAGTCCTCCCAGCTCTAGTCCTTGTTAACATGCTTTTACTAGAGGTTGGAGTAGTGGTTACTGTCTGAGTCAGTCCTCCCAGCTCTAGTCCTTGTTAACATGCTTTTACTAGAGGTTGGAGTAGTGGTTACTGTCTGAGTCAGTCCTCCCAGCTCTAGTCCTTGATGCTTTTACTAGAGGTTGGAGTAGTGGTTACTGTCTGAGTCAGTCCTCGCAGCTCTAGTCCTTGTTAAAATGCTTTTACTAGAGGTTGGAGTAGTGGTTACTGTCTGAGTCAGTCCTCCCAGCTCTAGTCCTTGTCAACATGCTTTTACTAGAGGTTGGAGTAGTGGTTACTGTCTGAGTCAGTCCTCCCAGCTCTAGTCCTTGTTAACATGCTTTTACTAGAGGTTGGAGTAGTGGTTACTGTCTGAGTCAGTCCTCCCAGCTCTAGTCCTTGATGCTTTTACTAGAGGTTGGAGTAGTGGTCGTTGAGTCAGTCCTCCCAGCTCTAGCCCTTGTTAACATGCTTTTACTAGAGGTTGGAGTAGTGGTTACTGTCTGAGTCAGTCCTCCCAGCTCTAGTCCTTGATGCTTTTACTAGAGGTTGGAGTAGTGGTTACTGTCTGAGTCAGTCCTCCCAGCTCTAGTCCTTGTTAACATGCTTTTACTAGAGGTTGGAGTAGTGGTTACTGTCTGAGTCAGTCCTCCCAGCTCTAGTCCTTGTTAACATGCTTTTACTAGAGGTTGGAGTAGTGGTCGTTGAGTCAGTCCTCCCAGCTCTAGTCCTTGTTAACATGCTTTTACTAGAGGTTGGAGTAGTGGTCGTTGAGTCAGTCCTCCCAGCTCTAGTCCTTGTTAACATGCTTTTACTAGAGGTTGGAGTAGTGGTTACTGTCTGAGTCAGTCCTCCCAGCTCTAGTCCTTGATGCTTTTACTAGAGGTTGGAGTAGTGGTTACTGTCTGAGTCAGTCCTCCCAGCTCTAGTCCTTGTTAACATGCTTTTACTAGAGGTTGGAGTAGTGGTTACTGTCTGAGTCAGTCCTCCCAGCTCTAGTCCTTGTTAACATGCTTTTACTAGAGGTTGGAGTAGTGGTTACTGTCTGAGTCAGTCCTCCCAGCTCTAGTCCTTGTTAACATGCTTTTACTAGAGGTTGGAGTAGTGGTTACTGTCTGAGTCAGTCCTCCCAGCTCTAGTCCTTGTTAACATGCTTTTACTAGAGGTTGGAGTAGTGGTTACTGTCTGAGTCAGTCCTCCCAGCTCTAGTCCTTGTTAACATGCTTTTACTAGAGGTTGGAGTAGTGGTTACTGTCTGAGTCAGTCCTCCCAGCTCTAGTCCTTGTTAACATGCTTTTACTAGAGGTTGGAGTAGTGGTTACTGTCTGAGTCAGTCCTCCCAGCTCTAGTCCTTGTTAACATGCTTTTACTAGAGGTTGGAGTAGTGGTTACTGTCTGAGTCAGTCCTCCCAGCTCTAGTCCTTGTTAACATGCTTTTACTAGAGGTTGGAGTAGTGGTTACTGTCTGAGTCAGTCCTCCCAGCTCTAGTCCTTGTTAAAATGCTTTTACTAGAGGTTGGAGTAGTGGTTACTGTCTGAGTCAGTCCTCCCAGCTCTAGTCCTTGTTAAAATGCTTTTACTAGAGGTTGGAGTAGTGGTTACTGTCTGAGTCAGTCCTCCCAGCTCTTGTCTTTGATGCTCGTGTCCCTTTTAACCCCTTAATGCAACATTATGGATATTTTTTTCTCTGGTTAAAAGTAGTGCACTATGTAGGGAATAGGGTGCCATAGGGCTCTGGTCTAAAGTAGTGCACTATATAGGGAATAGGGTGCCATTTCAGACTGTCTTTATACAAAG
>NC_074701.1:3457525-3487525 GCF_029448725.1 Salvelinus fontinalis
CTAATGAGTCACAGCTATTTCACTACAGTCCTAATGAGTCACAGCTATTTCACTACAGTCCTAATGAGTCACAGCTATTTCACCACAGTCCTAACGAGTCACAGCTATTTCACTACAGTCCTAATGAGTCACAGCTATTTCACTACAGTCCTAATGAGTCACAGCTATTTCACTACAGCCCTAATGAGTCACAGGTATTTCACTACAGTCCTAATGAGTCACAGCTATTTCACTACAGTCCTAATGAGTCACAGCTATTTCACCACAGTCCTAATGAGTCACAGCTATTTCACTACAGTCTTAATGAGTCACAGCTATTTCACTACAGTCCTAATGAGTCACAGCTATTTCACCACAGTCCTAATGAGTCACAGCTATTTCACTACAGTCCTAATGAGTCACAGCTATTTCACCACAGTCCTAATGAGTCACAGCTATTTCACTACAGTCCTAATGAGTCACAGCTATTTCACTACAGTCTTAATGAGTCACAGCTATTTCACTACAGTCCTAATGAGTCACAGCTATTTCACCACAGTCCTAATGAGTCACAGCTATTTCACTACAGTCCTAATGAGTCACAGCTATTTCACCACAGTCCTAATGAGTCACAGCTATTTCACTACAGTCCTAATGAGTCACAGCTATTTCACTACAGTCCTAATGAGTCACAGCTATTTCACCACAGTCCTAACGAGTCACAGCTATTTCACTACAGTCCTAATGAGTCACAGCTATTTCACTACAGTCCTAATGAGTCACAGCTATTTCACTACAGCCCTAATGAGTCACAGGTATTTCACTACAGTCCTAATGAGTCACAGCTATTTCACTACAGTCCTAATGAGTCACAGCTATTTCACCACAGTCCTAATGAGTCACAGCTATTTCACTACAGTCTTAATGAGTCACAGCTATTTCACTACAGTCCTAATGAGTCACAGCTATTTCACCACAGTCCTAATGAGTCACAGCTATTTCACTACAGTCCTAATGAGTCACAGCTATTTCACCACAGTCCTAATGAGTCACAGCTATTTCACTACAGTCCTAATGAGTCACAGCTATTTCACCACAGTCCTAACGAGTCACAGCTATTTCACTACAGTCCTAATGAGTCACAGCTATTTCACTACAGTCCTAATGAGTCACAGCTATTTCACGACAGCCCTAATGAGTCACAGCTATTTCACTACAGTCCTAATGAGTCACAGCTATTTCACGACAGCCCTAATGAGTCACAGCTATTTCACTACAGTCCTAATGAGTCACAGCTATTTCACTACAGTCCTAATGAGTCACAGCTATTTCACTACAGTCCTAATGAGTCACAGCTATTTCACTACAGTCCTAATGAGTCACAGCTATTTCACTACAGTCCTAATGAGTCACACCTATTTCACTACAGCCCTAATGAGTCACACCTATTTCACTACAGCCCTAATGAGTCACACCTATTTCACTACAGCCCTAATGAGTCACACCTATTTCACTACAGCCCTAATGAGTCACAGCTATTTCACTACAGTCCTAATGAGTCACAGCTATTTCACCACAGTCCTAATGAGTCACAGCTATTTCACTACAGTCTTAATGAGTCACAGTTATTTCACTACAGTCTTAATGAGTCACAGCTATTTCACTACAGTCCCAATGAGTCACAGCTATTTCACTACAGTCCTAATGAGTCACAGCTATTTCACTCTCATTTCCACACTTTCCAAGTAGTGTCAAATACCAGAAATAAATGTACTGACAACTTCAGTGCTCCATAATGTGTGTGTGTGTGTGTGTGTGTGTGTGTGTGTGTGTGTGTGTGTGTGTGTGTGTGTGTGTGTGTGTGTGTGTGTGTGTGTGTGTGTACACACACACGCTCAGTAATCACAGTAGAAGTCCTTCCGATGCTCTACCTGAAGCTCTGTCTGCTTCGCCAGCTAGAGTAAACAGAACGTTCACTGTGAGGTTAGACTCTCAGAAACAACACACTTCCCTGTCTAGGGCCCTCACCGGGCCAAACAGGCCTGCTGCTCAGAAAATATTCTAGTTAAAAGAGTGTGTTGACCTCTCTCTGGTGTTACCCTGTGTACTCTGTCATAACTACAGCGGTACGTCTACAGGAGCTGGCTGAGCTGGATGGGGTCAAAGGTCAAACCCCTCTTCCTGTCCAGATTACTTTTGTAACAATTGAATTCAGACAGCAGCAAACTCAGCATTACCGAATCCTCTTGTCCAAACTAAGGGCTAGATTCAATCCCATTGCCTCTTTTCGGGCTATGCACCTTTTTTTAAAAGGCAATGTTTCTGCGTTCACGAAGACCACCTTCACAGTAAACGTCGGCTTTTGTCGGCTCAACTTGGAAAGAACTTTTGAATGTCGATCGCACTATAACACAGACCTTCCTGCGGTCCGGATTGAATCTACAGGCTAAAAGGATTTCCAGGCTGGTATAGAAACAGTGAAGGAAACTGTCAGTGAGAGACGCAGACAGCGGGAGGCAGGGCTTTCTCCTATAGATCTCCATTTTTATGGAACGGTCTGCCTACCCATGTGAGAGACGCAGACTCGGTCTCGACCTTTAAGTCTTTACTGAAGACTCATCTCTTCAGTAGGTCATATGATTGAGTGTAGTCTGGCCCAGGAGTGTCAAGGTGAACGGAAAGGCTCTGGAGCAACGAACCGCCCTTGCTGTCTCTGCCTGGCCGGTTCCCCTCTCTCCACTGGGATTCTCTGCCTCTAACCCTATTACAGGGGCTGAGTCACTGGCTTACTGGTGCTCTTCCATGCCGTCCCTAGGAGGGGTGCGTCACTTGAGTGGGTTGAGTCACTGACGTGAACTTCCTGTCTGGGTTGGCGCCCCCCCTTGGGTTGTGCCGTGGCGGAGATCTTTGTGGGCTATACTCGACCTTGTCTCAGAAGGGTAAGTTGGTGGTTGAAGATATCCCTCTAGTGGTGTGGGGGCTGTGCTTTGGCAAAGTGGGTGGGGTTATATCCTTCCTGTTTGGCCCTGTCCGGGGGTATCATCGGATGGGGCCACAGTGTCTCCTGACCCCTCCTGTCTCAGCCTCCAGTATTTATGCTGCAGTAGTTTATGTGTCGGGGGGTTAGGGTCAGTTTGTTATATCTGGAGTACTTCTCCTGTCTTATCCGGTGTCCTGTGTGAATTTAAGTATGCTCTCTGTAATTCTCTCTTTCTCTATTTCTTTCTCTCTCTCGGAGGACCTGAGCCCTAGGACCATGCGTCAGGACTACCTGGCATGATGACTCTTTGTTGTCCCCAGTCCACCTGGCCGTGCTGCTGCTCCAGTTTCAACGGTTCTGCCTGCGGCTATGGATCTCTGAGGTGCTGACTTGCTGCACTCTCGACAACTACTGTGATTATTATTATTTGATCATGCTGGTCATTTATGAATTTTTGAACATCTTGGCCATGTTCTGTTATAATCTCCACCCGGCACAGCCAGAAGAGGACTGTGGCCAGAAAAGGACTGCCACCCCTCATAGCCTGGTTCCTCTCTAGGTTTCTTCCTAGGTTCTGGCCTTTCTAGGGAGTTTTTCCTAGCCACCGTGCTTCTACACCTGCATTGCTTGCTGTTTGGGGTTTTAGGCTGGGTTTCTGTACAGCACTTTGAGATGTTATCTGATGTACGAAGGGCTACATAAATACATTTGATTTGATTTTGATTTGATACATTATTACACTGTGTAACGGTCATAGAGGTTTCCAACCTGGACTCCAGTCTCCAGACATCATAGGTTTCCAGCGAAAAAATGACCAGTAGAACATTTAGTAGGTCAGCCTGGCAGTCCAGCCTGCTCCATTCAGTAGGTCAGCCTGGCAGTCCAGCCTGCTCCATTCGGTAGGTCAGCCTGGCAGTCCAGCCTGCTCCATTCAGTAGGTCAGCCTGGCAGTCCAGCTTGCTCCATTCAGTAGATCAGCCTGGCAGTCCAGCCTGCTCCATTCAGTAGATCAGCCTGGCAGTCCAGCCTGCTCCATTCAGTAGGTCAGCCTGGCAGTCCAGCCTGCTCCATTCAGTAGGTCAGCCTGGCAGTCCAGCTTGCTCCATTCAGTAGATCAGCCTGGCAGTCCAGCCTGCTCCATTCAGTAGATCAGCCTGGCAGTCCAGCCTGCTCCATTCAGTAGGTCAGCCTGGCAGTCCAGCCTGCTCCATTCAGTAGATCAGCCTGGCAGTCCAGCCTGCTCCATTCAGTAGATCAGCCTGGCAGTCCAGCCTGCTCCATTCAGTAGGTCAGCCTGGCAGTCCAGCCTGCTCCATTCAGTAGATCAGCCTGGCAGTCCAGCCTGCTCCATTCAGTAGATCAGCCTGGCAGTCCAGCCTGCTCCATTCAGTAGGTCAGCCTGGCAGTCCAGCCTGCTTCATTCAGTAGATCAGCCTGGCAGTCCAGCCTGCCCCATTCAGTAGATCAGCCTGGCAGTCCAGCCTGCTTCATTCAGTAGGTCAGCCTGGCAGTCCAGCCTGCTCCATTCAGTAGATCAGCCTGGCAGTCCAGCCTGCTCCATTCAGTAGATCAGCCTGGCAGTCCAGCCTGCTCCATTCAGTAGATCAGCCTGGCAGTCCAGCCTGCTCCATTCAGTAGGTCAGCCTGGCAGTCCAGCCTGCTTCATTCAGTAGATCAGCCTGGCAGTCCAGCCTGCCCCATTCAGTAGATCAGCCTGGCAGTCCAGCCTGCTTCATTCAGTAGGTCAGCCTGGCAGTCCAGCCTGCTCCATTCAGTAGGTCAGCCTGGCAGTCCAGCCTGCTCTATTCAGTAGGTCAGCCTGGCAGTCCAGCCTGCTCTCTCTCTCTCTTTCACACATGGCAGCTCTGACAAGGCTCTGTCCCATAGAATTACTTTTTATTGTAGTCAATATATTTCTATGGTCTGTCCCGGAGTCCCTTGTCCCGTCTGTCCAGATCTCCTTAGGTCAGGTGGTCTGTCCCGGAGTCCCTTGTCCCGTCTGTCCAGATCTCCTCAGGTCAGGTGTCCACCTTAGAGGGTCGGGTCAAGGCAGTCACCTGGCTGTGCAGCCCAGCGGACGGTCTCCATGGTCACAGCCTTACAGGTCAGGGTCAGAGGCCTGGTGTCACCGTTGAGGTTGTGACCTTTAACCTTCCACTTGTTGTGCTATTAGTTACAGGTGACTGAGCCTCTTATAGCTGGGCTGAGTCTATCAATGGGTAGAGAGCGGGAAATTCAGAGGGAAGTTCAGCAACTCTTGGAGGAAAATGGATTTAAATAAAAATAAATGTCTTTATTGTTAAAATCTCCCATTTTAGCTCGGTAAAGCAAAGACCACAAACTCCCATGACTCCCTGGAGAGCAGTGGCAATAGTTACTGAGTCGACTGTCCTGGTTAAATAAATACATAGTTACCGAGTCGACTGTCCTGGTTAAATAAATACATAGTTACTGAGTCGTCTATCCTGGTTAAATAAATACATAGTTACCGAGTCGTCTATCCTGGTTAAATAAATACATAGTTACCGAGTCGACTGTCCTGGTTAAATAAATACATAGTTACTGAGTCGACTGTCCTGGTTAAATAAATACATAGTTACTGAGTCGTCTATCCTGGTTAAATAAATACATAGTTACCGAGTCGTCTATCCTGGTTAAATAAATACATAGTTACCGAGTCGACTGTCCTGGTTAAATAAATACATAGTTACTGAGTCGACTGTCCTGGTTAAATAAATACATAGTTACCGAGTCGACTGTCCTGGTTAAATAAATACATAGTTACTGAGTCGACTGTCCTGGTTAAATAAATACATAGTTACTGAGTCGACTGTCCTGGTTAAATAAATACATAGTTACTGAGTCGACTGTCCTGGTTAAATAAATACATAGTTACTGAGTCGACTGTCCTGGTTAAATAAATACATAGTTACTGAGTCGACGATCCTGATTAAATAAATACATAGTTACCGAGTCGACTGTCCTGGTTAAATAAATACATAGTTACTGAGTCGACTGTCCTGGTTAAATAAATACATAGTTACTGAGTCGACTGTCCTGGTTAAATAAATACATAGTTACTGAGTCGACTATCCTGGTTAAATAAATACATAGTTACTGAGTCGACTGTCCTGGTTAAATAAATGCATAGTTACTGAGTCGACTGTCCTGGTTAAATAAATACATAGTTACTGAGTCGACTATCCTGGTTAAATAAATACATAGTTACTGAGTCGACTGTCCTGGTTAAATAAATACATAGTTACCGAGTCGACTATCCTGGTTAAATAAATACATAGTTACTGAGTCGACTGTCCTGGTTAAATAAATACATAGTTACTGAGTCGACTATCCTGGTTAAATAAATACATAGTTACTGAGTCGACTATCCTGGTTAAATAAATACATAGTTACCGAGTCGACTATCCTGGTTAAATAAATACATAGTTACCGAGTCGACTGTCCTGGTTAAATAAATACATAGTTACCGAGTCGACTATCCTGGTTAAATAAATACATAGTTACTGAGTCGACTATCCTGGTTAAATAAATACATAGTTACTGAGTCGACTGTCCTGGTTAAATAAATACATAGTTACCGAGTCGACTATCCTGGTTAAATAAATACATAGTTACTGAGTCGACTATCCTGATTAAATAAATACATAGTTACTGAGTCGACTGTCCTGGTTAAATAAATACATAGTTACCGAGTCGACTATCCTGGTTAAATAAATACATAGTTACTGAGTCGACTATCCTGGTTAAATAAATACATAGTTACTGAGTCGACTGTCCTGGTTAAATAAATACATAGTTACCGAGTCGACTGTCCTGGTTAAATAAATACATAGTTACTGAGTCGACTGTCCTGGTTAAATAAATACATTGAAACAGGGATAGGTATAGTTGTAAATCCTGTTAAATCTCATTTAAACAGCCCATTACAAAGAGACAGTCACAACAGGATGCCTGTATAATTTGATGGGTTCGCTGCACTCAGCTCAATACCCTGTATGATTTCCCCTTTAAACAGAACCCCTCATTGATCTGCTGCCGTTCCTCTGGAATTCCAGCCTGGATCAGGTGACCTCGTTACCTTGTAGGATGCGCCGTGTTCTGTGTTCTGGTCTCCTCCTAGAGTTCTGCACCACATCCCCCTTTTCCCCCTCCCAACTGTGTGTGTGGAACGTCACACCGTCTCCTCCCAACGGGCAACCACACTACTAGTGCCGACAGAGCCCCCATTGTCTACCCGTGGCCAGACCTTCCATTCATCCGTTCCTAATCCCTGCCCATCCGCCATGGTTCAGACATCACGCAGGCTGTTGAAGGGAATAAAGGCCTACTGATGATGGATAAATATACATTATCTCCCCAAAAATACTTTGATGAAACCTTGTGGCAAAGTAGCGATAGATGATGTCATGGAAAGTAGCGATAGATGATGTCATGGAAAGTAGTGATAGATGATGTCATTGGAAGTAGTGATAGATGATGTCATGGAAAGTAGTGATAGATGATGTCATGGAAAGTAGTGATAGATGATGTCATGGAAAGTAGCGATAGATGATGTCATGGAAAGTAGTGATAGATGACATGTAATGTAGTGATAGATGATGTCATGGAAAGTAGCGATAGATGATGTCATGGAAAGTAGTGATAGATGTCATGGAAAGTAGCGATAGATGATGTCATGGAAAGTAGCGATAGATGATGTCATGGAAAGTAGCGATAGATGATGTCATGGAAAGTAGCGATAGATGATGTCATGGAAAGTAGCGATTGATGATGTCATGGAAAGTAGCGATAGATGATGTCATGGAAAGTAGTGATAGATGACATGTAAAGTAGTGATAGATGATGTCATGGAAAGTAGTGATTACACGTGTTCTGGGGTTGTGAGGCTGGTTGGACGTACTGCCAAATCCTCAGGGGTTGTGAGGTCAAATTCTCTAAAATGACATTGGAGGTAGCTTATAGTAGAGAAATGAACATTAAATGCTCTGGCAACAGCTCTGGTGGACATTCCTGCAGTCAGCCAATTGCACGCTCCCTCAACTTGAGACATCTGAGGCTTTGTGTTGTTGTGACAAAACTGTGCATTTTTAGAGTGGCCTTTTATTGTCCCCCAGCACAAGGTGCACCTGTGTAATGATCATGCTGTTCAATCAGCTTCTTGATATGCCACACCTGTCAGGTGGATGGATTATCTAGGCAAAGGAGAAATTCTCACAAAACAGGGATGTAAACAAATTCGTGCATAACATTTGAGAGAAATAAACATTTTGTCCGTATGGAACATTCCTGCGATCTTTTTATTTCAGCTCATGAAACATGGGAGCAACACTTTACATGTTGCGTTTTATATTGTGGTTCAGTGTCGTTGTGATGCAGAGACGTGCACGTACCGAGAGAGAGAGACTTCAGGATACACAACAAGTACACAACCAAGATTATATTTTTCACACCATTTTATTTTTTAAAAACATCAAGTAGTACAAATATTTGAAAAGATCATTTAATAAAAAAAAAATCACTAAAAGATTTCTATAAAAAAAAAAATATATATATATAAATGGTAAAATAAGCATGCAGAATATGGTTTAATTATGCCTTTGAATACAAATGGTATAGGTGCTTGTAGTCTTGTCAAGACTGTTTTCAAAATGTTCAGTATAATCTGTAAACCTACTGTAGATCTACGTTTAGAGTCCCACAGCAGGTCTACTGTCTCTGTATAACTAGTTGGAGGACAGCTTCTCAAAAAATATACATTTTCCTGAGAAAACGCCATTGAATCGGCCCGAGTAGGAGAACATATATCAAGTCCAACGACACATTCAGGAAAAGTGAGACGTGGGTATAGTTACACATTAAAACACAAGACAACATCCATTCTGAATGCACGCCCATAGGTATAAAACAAAACACAGAGCACACAAATCAATGAACAATGTCTCGGGAAAAAAAAAATGGCTGCCCCAAGGCAACCCCGGTTTCACTGAGAATAGAGACGAGGTATTACATATCCACGGGGTAGTACTGCTCAGTGCTTCCACCCCCAACACACATCCTAACCCCCCCCAGGCACATGGAGAAAAACAGACCTTTTATAAAAGGGAGGAGCTTGAGTCGAGTCTGGTGGTCGTTTCAGGTAGAGAGATGCTCGTCAGCGAGATGCCACAGAGATTTCCCTCCTGAATTAGCTCAAGGCACTGATATCCCGATAGAAATAACTTCATTTAGACCCAACGCCAGACACAGTAAATACAATTGCTAGCTGTTAAGCAAAGCAGTGGAGTGACAGGTAGTGCTACTGATGAGAACACGCACTAAAAGCTGGTAAATTAAATGGTACCGGGCAGCCTGTCCGAACCAGACCTGGGTTCAAATACTATTTGCAATCTTTCAAAAATACTTCAAGTGTTTACTTAAGCCTGCCTGGAGTGCCAGGTTTGTACTTTTGGGACTTGTCTATTGAAACAGGCAAGCTCAAATCAAGCACAGCTAAAGTACTGAAAATGATTTTAAATAGTATTTGAACGCAGGTTTGGTCTGAACACGTGAGCTCTTGAAGATCCTCTTGCCAGAGAGAAGAGGGTATTAATAAAAAAACATCACAGAAACTCAGGAAAAACAGACCTTATCACTCGCCGTCCAACCAACACCGCCAGTAGCCGTCCAACCAACACCGCCAGTAGCCGTCCAACCCAACACCGCCAGTAGCCGTCCAACCAACACCGCCAGTAGCCGTCCAACCCAACACCGCCAGGTAGCCGTCCAACCAACACCGCCAGTAGCCGTCCAACCAACACCGCCAGGTAGCCGTCCAACCCAACACCGCCAGGTAGCCGTCCAACCCAACACCGCCAGTAGCCGTCCAACCCAACACCGCCAGGTAGCCGTCCAACCCAACACCGCCAGGTAGCCGTCCAACCCAACACCGACAGGTAGCCGTCCAACCCAACACCGACAGTAGCCGTCCAACCAACACCGCCAGTAGCCGTCCAACCCAACACCGACAGTAGCCGTCCAACCCAACACCGCCAGGTAGCCGTCCAACCCAACACCGACAGGTAGCCGTCCAACCCAACACCGCCAGTAGCCGTCCAACCAACACCGCCAGTAGCCGTCCAACCAACACCGACAGTAGCCGTCCAACCAACACCGCCAGGTAGCCGTCCAACCCAACACCGCCAGGTAGCCGTCCAACCCAACACCGCCAGTAGCCGTCCAACCCAACACCGCCAGGTAGCCGTCCAACCCAACACCGACAGGTAGCCGTCCAACCCAACACCGACAGTAGCCGTCAAACCAACACCGCCAGTAGCCTTCCAACCAACACCGCCAGGTAGCCGTCCAACCAACACCGCCAGGTAGCCGTCCAACCAACACCGCCAGGTAGCCGTCCAACCAACACCGCCAGGTAGCCGTCCAACCAACACCGCCAGGTAGCCGTCCAACCAACACCGCCAGTAACACAGATAACTTCCCCAGCCCTCATTAACACCAAGGGGCCAGTCAGTAATACAGGTAACTTCCCCAGCCCTCGTTAACACCAAGGGGCCAGTCAGTAATACAGGTAACTTCCCCAGCCCTCATTAACACTAAGGGGCCAGTCAGTAATACAGGTAACGTCCCCAGCCCTCATTAACACTAAGGGGCCAGTCAGTAATACAGGTAACGTCCCCAGCCCTCATTAACACTAAGGGGCCAGTCAGTAATACAGGTAACTTCCCCAGCCCTCAACACTAAGGGGCCAGTCAGTAATACAGGTAACTTCCCCAGCCCTCTTTAACACTAAGGGGACAGTCAGTAATACAGGTAACTTCCCCAGCCCTCATTAACACTAAGGGGCCAGTCAGTAATACAGGTAACGTCCCCAGCCCTCATTAACACTAAGGGGCCAGTCAGTAATACAGGTAACGTCCCCAGCCCTCGTTAACACTAGGGGCCCAGTCAGTAATACAGGTAACGTCCCCAGCCCTCAACACTAAGGGGCCAGTCAGTAATACAGGTAACCTCCCCAGCCCTCATTAACACTAAGGGGCCAGTCAGTAATACAGGTAACGTCCCCAGACCTCATTAACACTAAGGGGCCAGTCAGTAATACAGGTAACGTCCCCAGACCTCATTAACACTAAGGGGCCAGTCAGTAATACAGGTAACTTTCCCCAGCCCTCATTAACACTAAAGGGGCCAGTCAGTAATACAGGTAACCTCCCCAGCCCTCATTAACACTAAGGGGCCAGTCAGTAACACAGGTAACCCCCCCCCCCCCCCAGCCCTCATTAACACTAAGGGGCCAGTCAGTAATACAGGTAACTTCCCCAGCCCTCATTAACACTAAGGGGCCAGTCAGTAACACAGGTAACTTCCCCAGCCCTCAGTAACACCAAGGGGCCAGTCAGTAATACAGGTAACTTCCCCAGCCCTCGTTAACACCAAGGGGCCAGTCAGTAATACAGGTAACTTCCCCAGCCCTCATTAACACTAAGGGGCCAGTTAGTAATACAGGTAACGTCCCCAGCCCTCATTAACACTAAGGGGCCAGTCAGTAATACAGGTAACGTCCCCAGCCCTCATTAACACTAAGGTGCCAGTCAGTAATACAGGTAACTTCCCCAGCCCTCAACACTAAGGGGCCAGTCAGTAATACAGGTAACTTCCCCAGCCCTCATTAACACTAAGGGGCCAGTCAGTAATACAGGTAACTTCCCCAGCCCTCATTAACACCAAGGGGCCAGTCAGTAATACAGGTAACTTCCCCAGCCCTCGTTAACACCAAGGGGCCAGTCAGTAATACAGGTAACTTCCCCAGCCCTCATTAACACTAAGGGGCCAGTCAGTAATACAGGTAACGTCCCCAGCCCTCATTAACACTAAGGGGCCAGTCAGTAATACAGGTAACGTCCCCAGCCCTCATTAACACTAAGGGGCCAGTCAGTAATACAGGTAACTTCCCCAGCCCTCAACACTAAGGGGCCAGTCAGTAATACAGGTAACTTCCCCAGCCCTCTTTAACACTAAGGGGACAGTCAGTAATACAGGTAACTTCCCCAGCCCTCATTAACACTAAGGGGCCAGTCAGTAATACAGGTAACGTCCCCAGCCCTCATTAACACTAAGGGGCCAGTCAGTAATACAGGTAACGTCCCCAGCCCTCGTTAACACTAAGGGCCCAGTCAGTAATACAGGTAACGTCCCCAGCCCTCAACACTAAGGGGCCAGTCAGTAATACAGGTAACCTCCCCAGCCCTCATTAACACTAAGGGGCCAGTCAGTAATACAGGTAACGTCCCCAGACCTCATTAACACTAAGGGGCCAGTCAGTAATACAGGTAACGTCCCCAGACCTCATTAACACTAAGGGGCCAGTCAGTAATACAGGTAACTTTCCCCAGCCCTCATTAACACTAAAGGGGCCAGTCAGTAATACAGGTAACCTCCCCAGCCCTCATTAACACTAAGGGGCCAGTCAGTAATACAGGTAACGTCCCCAGCCCTCATTAACACTAAGGGGCCAGTCAGTAATACAGGTAACGTCCCCAGCCCTCATTAACACTAAGGGGCCAGTCAGTAATACAGGTAACCTCCCCAGCCCTCATTAACACTAAGGGGCCAGTCAGTAATACAGGTAACGTCCCCAGCCCTCGTTAACACTAAGGGGCCAGTCAGTAACACAGGTAACCTCCCCAGCCCTCATTAACACTAAGGGGCCAGTCAGTAATACAGGTAACGTCCCCAGACCTCATTAACACTAAGGGGCCAGTCAGTAATACAGGTAACGTCCCCAGCCCTCATTAACACTAAGGGGCCAGTCAGTAATACAGGTAACGTCCCCAGCCCTCATTAACACTAAGGGGCCAGTCAGTAATACAGGTAACGTCCCCAGCCCTCATTAACACTAAGGGGCCAGTCAGTAATACAGGTAACCTCCCCAGCCCTCATTAACACTAAGGGGCCAGTCAGTAATACAGGTAACGTCCCCAGCCCTCGTTAACACTAAGGGGCCAGTCAGTAACACAGGTAACCTCCCCAGCCCTCATTAACACTAAGGGGCCAGTCAGTAATACAGGTAACGTCCCCAGCCCTCAACACTAAAGGGGCCAGTCAGTAATACAGGTAACCTCCCCAGGCCTCGTTAACACTAAGGGGCCAGTCAGTAATACAGGTAACCTCCCCAGCCCTCATTAACACTAAGGGGCCAGTCAGTAATACAGGTAACGTCCCCAGCCCTCGTTAACACTAAGGGGCCAGTCAGTAACACAGGTAACCTCCCCAGCCCTCATTAACACTAAGGGGCCAGTCAGTAATACAGGTAACGTCCCCAGCCCTCAACACTAAAGGGGCCAGTCAGTAATACAGGTAACCTCCCCAGGCCTCGTTAACACTAAGGGGCCAGTCAGTAATACAGGTAACCTCCCCAGCCCTCATTAACACTAAGGGGCCAGCGGTTTTTTAACTGTAACAATTAGCACGTTAGGTACACACTCCGCAGATGAACCTTGTAGTGGTGACACAATCAAACCAACTGACATAACGGCTCGTTAATGTCTACGTTAGCGGCAGGGGGCCAGACACTAGAATTATCATTCAAAACAAGAGCAAGTTTAAATCAGGCTAATTGTTTCTGAAACATCTTCATTAACGTAATACGGTCGTTGAGTATGACAGGCCACCGAGGATGGAACAAGGCGAGTCGGCGTGTGAACCGGAGAGTTTACACGAGGCTAAGTGCTGATTTATGAAACAGATTTATCAGCATAACAATGGGTTTGACTACAGGGTGACAAGTGGAGCTGTGGTTGAGGGATGTTTGGTAGCCTGCAGGATGCTGTGGTTGAGGGATGTTTGGTAGCCTGCAGGATGTTGTGTGGTTGAGGGATGTTTGGTAGCCTGCAGGATGCTGTGGTTGAGGGATGTTTGGTAGCCTGCAGGATACTGTGGTTGAGGGATGTTTGGTAGCCTGCAGGATGCTGTGGTTGAGGGATGTTTGGTAGCCTGCAGGATGTTGTGTAGCTGTGGTTGAGGGATGTTTGGTAGCCTGCAGGATGCTGTGGTTGAGGGATGTTTGGTAGCCTGCAGGATGCTGTGGTTGAGGGATGTTTGGTAGCCTGCAGGATGCTGTGTAGCTGTGGTTGAGGGATGTTTGGTAGCCTGCAGGATGCTGTGTAGCTGTGGTTGAGGGATGTTTGGTAGCCTGCAGGATGCTGTGGTTGAGGGATGTTTGGTAGCCTGCAGGATGCTGTGGTTGAGGGATGTTTGGTAGCCTGCAGGATGCTGTGGTTTAGGGATGTTTGGTAGCCTGCAGGATGCTGTGTAGCTGTGGTTGAGGGATGTTTGGTAGCCTGCAGGATGCTGTGTGGTTGAGGGATGTTTGGTAGCCTGCAGGATGTTGTGTAGCTGTGGTTGAGGGATGTTTGGTAGCCTGCAGGATGCTGTGGTTGAGGGATGTTTGGTAGCCTGCAGGATGTCGTGTAGCTGTGGTTGAGGGATGTTTGGTAGCCTGCAGGATGCTGTGTAGCTGTGGTTGAGGGATGTTTGGTAGCCTGCAGGATGCTGTGGTTGAGGGATGTTTGGTAGCCTGCAGGATGTCGTGTAGCTGTGGTTGAGGGATGTTTGGTAGCCTGCAGGATGTCGTGTAGCTGTGGTTGAGGGATGTTTGGTAGCCTGCAGGATGCTGTGGTTGAGGGATGTTTGGTAGCCTGCAGGATGTCGTGTAGCTGTGGTTGAGGGATGTTTGGTAGCCTGCAGGATGTCGTGTAGCTGTGGTTGAGGGATGTTTGGTAGCCTGCAGGATGTCGTGTAGCTGTGGCTGAGGGATGTTTGGTAGCCTGCAGGATGTCGTGTAGCTGTGGTTGAGGGATGTTTGGTAGCCTGCAGGATGCTGTGTAGCTGTGGTTGAGGGATGTTTGGTAGCCTGCAGGATGCTGTGGTTGAGGGATGTTTGGTAGCCTGCAGGATGCTGTGGTTGAGGGATGTTTGGTAGCCTGTAGGATGTCATGGCTGAGGGATGTTTGGTAGCCTGCAGGATGCTGTGGCTGAGGGATGTTTGGTAGCCTGCAGGATGCTGTGTAGCTGTGGTTGAGGGATGTTTGGTAGCCTGCAGGATGCTGTGGTTGAGGGATGTTTGGTAGCCTGCAGGATGCTGTGGTTGAGGGATGTTTGGTAGCCTGCAGGATGCTGTGGTTGAGGGATGTTTGGTAGCCTGCAGGATGCTGTGGTTGAGGGATGTTTGGTAGCCTGCAGGATGCTGTGTAGCTGTGGTTGAGGGATGTTTGGTAGCCTGCAGGATGCTGTGGTTGAGGGATGTTTGGTAGCCTGCAGGATGCTGTGGTTGAGGGATGTTTGGTAGCCTGCAGGATGCTGTGGTTGAGGGATGTTTGGTAGCCTGCAGGATGCTGTGGTTGAGGGATGTTTGGTAGCCTGCAGGATGTCGTGTAGCTGTGGTTGAGGGATGTTTGGTAGCCTGCAGGATGCTGTGGTTGAGGGATGTTTGGTAGCCTGCAGGATGCTGTGGTTGAGGGATGTTTGGTAGCCTGCAGGATGCTGTGTAGCTGTGGTTGAGGGATGTTTGGTAGCCTGCAGGATGCTGTGGTTGAGGGATGTTTGGTAGCCTGCAGGATGCTGTGGTTGAGGGATGTTTGGTAGCCTGCAGGATGCTGTGTAGCTGTGGTTCAGGGATGTTTGGTAGCCTGCAGGATGCTGTGTAGCACAACTAAGTGATCTATGTGATAAAAAGTTACTCGTATACATAACTAGAAACAGCAGGTATATATAGTCATTGTGGTGTGATAGCTAGTATAGAAGGAGGTCCATGAAGTCTCACTACAGGGGTCTTCAGTTACCAACAATTCCTTTCATCCTTCTGGTCTTAAGGGCCAAAAAACTAGTTGGGTAAATTAGTTTAAATAAGAGAGTCTGATTCAACAGATACCTAACCTGGTAGTTTAGAAAACTGTGCACACACACACACACCTAAAACCTGCAGACCGTGAAGAACAGGCTAGTTTCTCATACAGATCCACTGTCTGTGATGGATCCCAAAATGGCACCCTACTCCATATACCAGCGCACTAAATGTAGTGTACTATATAGGGTGCCCGCTGGGCCGTAACCAGGGGTTAAAAAGGTCATATGCTGAGTGTGATGCTTTGGATGGTGTTAGCGGGGATCCTGGCGTCCGTTTCCTCTCCGTTGATCCGGAAGATGACGTGTGTGTTGTGGGGGATGGTGCTGGTGGACGTCAGGGGCTTTCCCAGCCAACCTGGAGCTCCACGTTTATACATCTTCACCGTCACCTACAGGGGGCGACAGAGGACACGTGAGATAAGTAGTCACCGTGTAGAAGTTTAGAAGGAGAAATCGTATTTGTTTTATCTTTATTTACATACAAAACACAGTGGTCCTCCACATGTAAAGCTCCACATCTAATTACACAAACTAAAACATTTTTCTAAATAACTTCCTTAAAAAAAATAAAATAAGGAATTGTTTGTTTTAAAGTTATGGTGGTCAGAATGGCTTGGAGGTGTCTCTGATCGTCTGTAACTTCTCTCTGAGGGGTCAGTGGGGACTGTGACCTCAGGTTTATACCTCTACTGACACCTCTGACCTCTAGCTATATTGACAAGCTGTTGCTTCCTGTCGGGGGGGGGGGGGGGGGGGGGACTGGCAGGAAGCAGAGAAAAGGAGGAGGAAAGAAATCACTGGGCCGGGACTCAGATGGTAGGTTACAGACATTGCGACTTCAAAAGGCCTCAGTGGAGGAGATCACATTCACGCTCTAAATGCTGCATAAGTCGGCTCAATCAGAAAAATGACCCAATGTCTATATCCCGCTATCAGATTGAATCAAAGCCCTGTTGTACTGCCTGCCGTTCCCTCCGGCCCCAGTAGATCAGGTGGAGCTGCCAGGGAGAGAACGGCTTCCAAAGAGACAGGGTCCCAACCAGAAACAGGCTACCGAATTCTGTTGAATAATAGAATACTATGGAGCCATTGTGACGGAGTCCCTCTCATCAGAGAAGAGAAACGTAGATGGGTAATCTATTTGTATTGGGGAATAGTGTGTGCATATACAACACAATTATTATTTTTCTAAATACTTAACTACGCAAAATATGACCAACTGACTTGTTAGAAAGGTGGCCTCCTATGACAGTGCCACATTGAAAGTCACTGAGCTCTTCAGTACGGGCCATTCTACTGCCAATGTTTGTCTATGGAGATTGCATGGCGGTGTGCTCGATTTTTATACACCTGTCACCCACGGTTGTGGCTGAAATAGCCGACTTAACTAATTTGAAGGGGTGTCCACATACTTTGGTGTGTGTGTGTATATATTTCCCCCCCCCCCTGCCCTGGTCAACTGTAAGTGCTGTTATTGTGAAGTGGAACTGTCTAGGAGCAACAACGGCTCAGCCACAAAGTGGTAGGCCACAAAAGCTCACAGAACCACTGAGTGTTGAAGCATGTAGCGAGAAAAAAAATCTGTCATTTATCATGTCTCCTAGTGGGCTCGCTATTATATACCTGTCATTTATCACGTCTGCTAGTGGGCTAGCTATTATCTACCTGTCATTTATCATGTCTGCTAGTGGGCTAGCTATTATCTACCTGTCATTTATCATGTCTCCTAGTGGGCTAGCTATTATCTACCTGTCATTTATCATGTCTCCTAGTGGGCTAGCTATTATCTACCTGTCATTTATCATGTCTCCTAGTGGGCTAGCTATTATCTACCTGTCATTTATCATGTCTCCTAGTGGGCTAGCTATTATCTACCTGTCATTTATCATGTCTCCAAGTCGGCTAGCTATTAACTACCCGTCATTTATCATGTCTTCTAGTGGGCTAGCTACCTGTCATTTATCATGTCTCCAAGTGGGCAAGCTATTATCTACCTGTCATTTATCATGTCTCCTAGTGGGCTAGCTATTATCTACCTGTCATTTATCATGTCTCCTAGTGGGCTAGCTATTATCTACCTGTCATTTATCATGTCTCCTAGTGGGCTAGCTATTATCTACCTGTCATTTATCACGTCTCCTAGTGGGCTAGCTATTATCTACCTGTCATTTATCACGTCTCCTAGTGGGCTAGCTATTATCTACCTGTCATTTATCACGTCTCCTAGTGGGCTAGCTATTATCTACCTGTCATTTATCACGTCTCCTAGTGGGCTAGCTATTATCTACCTGTCATTTATCATGTCTCCTAGTGGGCTAGCTATTATCTACCTGTCATTTATCACGTCTCCTAGTGGGCTAGCTATTATCTACCTGTCATTTATAATGTCTTCTAGTGGGCTAGCTATTATCTACCTGTCATTTATCATGTCTCCTAGTGGGCTAGCTATTATCTACCTGTCATTTATAATGTCTCCAAGTGGGCTAGCTATTATCTACCTGTCATTTATCACGTCTCCTAGTGGGCTAGCTATTATCTACCTGTCATTTATAATGTCTCCTAGTGGGCTAGCTATTATCTACCTGTCATTTATCATGTCTCCTAGTGGGCTAGCTATTATCTACCTGTCATTTATAATGTCTCCAAGTGGGCTAGCTATTATCTACCTGTCATTTATCACGTCTCCAAGACGACTAGCTATTATCTACCTGTCATTTATCACGTCTCCTAGTGGGCTAGCTATTATCTACCTGTCATTTATCACGTCTCCTAGTGGGCTAGCTATTATCTACCTGTCATTTATCACGTCTCCTAGTGGGCTAGCTATTATCTACCTGTCATTTATCACGTCTGCTAGTGGGCTAGCTACCTGTCATTTATCACGTCTCCTAGTGGGCTAGCTATTATCTACCTGTCATTTATCACGTCTGCTAGTGGGCTAGCTACCTGTCATTTATCATGTCTCCAAGTGGGCAAGCTATTATCTACCTGTCATTTATCATGTCTCCTAGTGGGCTAGCTATTATCTACCTGTCATTTATCATGTCTCCTAGTGGGCTAGCTATTATCTACCTGTCATGTCTCCTAGTGGGCTAGCTATTATCTACCTGTCATTTATCATGTCTCCTAGTGGTACCCCTATATCTTGATGCTTTACTTATCTACCAATTATCTGTCACTTATCACGAGTTTTAGTCCCTGCGTTCATTGGACTTAATAAACTTCTTCAAAAATCCCCTATTCGTGCTTCGTCTGAGTGACAATAGAGCCTCTTAACAAAGATTTAGACTTTCAGGTAATTGGAAGAAAAACCCTGTTCAAAAGAATACTTATTTTTTGTTGTACATTTCATATTTTTTGTCTCCATTTACAGAGGGATGGAAGTAGGGGGGCCTGTATTACAACACTGCCCTTCCCACAGCTCTATTTTCTCTAGCTTAAAGCCCACCGTACAATAGACCATTTATTCAATTACTATTTATTCTCCAGGGTTCTTTCATGTCGAGGTAGTCCATCCATAAAAATGGTTTGGGGGGGGGGGAGGCTTTTAGTTAAAATGGCAGAGACAGTAGGATTCCCAATGCATCTGTCCTTGTCCCTGGGTGGGAGTCATTGCCCAACTACGGTATGTTATTACTGAGAGCCTCAAATATAGACTGATAAGCATCGTTGTCCATCAGGAGGTGGGAAAACACCCTGTATGTCAGATTTAGGGTGAGGGCCTAAAAAAAAACGGCACTCTATTGCCCCATGGTTCTGGGTCGAAAGTAGTGCACTGACTAGAGAATAGGGTGCCACGTAGGACAAAGCCTTAGTTCCTTTTGTCTGCCATTGAACGTGATCATTGTAATAGTGGAGGGGTTGGTGGGTCAGGAGACTGGTAGAGGACATAGTGCTACCGCTCCCTGAAGATCCTCCTGTTATGTCTGTGCCATAACTCACACCCTATTCCCTATATAGCGTTGTCTTTAGTTCAAACATAAAAACAACACAGCCCTCATCCCCTGCAGCACGACCCACCTGCGAGCTAACGGCAATACCGGCGAGCTAACCGCAATACCGGCGAGCTAACGGCAATACCGGCGAGCTAACGGCAATACCGGCGAGCTAACGGCAATACCGGCGAGCTAACGGCAATACCGGCGAGCCAACGGCAATACCGGCGAGCCAACGGCAATACCGGCGAGCCAACGGCAATACCGGCGAGCTAACGGCAATACCGGCGAGCTAACGGCAATACCGGCGAGCTAACGGCAATACCGGCGAGCTAACGGCAATACCGGCGAGCTAACGGCAATACCGGCGAGCTAACGGCAATACCGGCGAGCTAACCGCAATACCGGCGAGCTAACCGCAATACCGGCGAGCTAACCGCAATACCGGCGAGCTAACGGCAATACCGGCGAGCTAACGGCAATACCGGCGAGCTAACGGCAATACCGGCGAGCTAACGGCAATACCGGCGAGCTAACCGCAATACCGGCGAGCTAACCGCAATACCGGCGAGCTAACCGCAATACCGGCGAGCTAACCGCAATACCGGCGAGCTAACCGCAATACCGGCGAGCTAACCGCAATACCGGCGAGCTAACCGCAATACCGGCGAATACCGGCGAGCTAACGGCAATACCGGCGAGCTAACGGCAATACCGGCGAGCTAACGGCAATACCGGCGAGCTAACGGCAATACCGGCGAGCTAACCGCAATACCGGCGAGCTAACGGCAATACCGGCGAGCTAACGGCAATACCGGCGAGCTAACGGCAATACCGGCGAGCTAACCGCAATACCGGCGAGCTAACGGCAATACCGGCGAGCTAACCGCAATAGCTCTAAGTGCTGTTATTGTGAAGTGGAAACGTCTAGGAGCAACAACGGCTCAGCCACAAAGTGATAGTGGAGTGGCCATCACAAAGCCCTGACCTCAATCCTTAAGAACATTTGTGGGCAGAACTGAAAAAGCATGTGCGAGCAAGGAGGCCTACAAACCTGACTCAGTTACACCAGCTCTGTCAGGAGGAATGGGCCAAAATTCACCCAACTTATTGTGGGAAGCTTGTGGAAGGCTACCCGAAACGTTTAACTCAAGTTAAACAATTTAAAGGCAATGCTACCAAATACTAATTGAGTGTATGGAAACCTCTGACCCACTTGGAATGTGATGAAAGATATAAAAGCTGAAATAAATCATTCTCTCTACTATTATTCTGACATTTCACATTCTTAAAGTAAAGTGGTGATCCTAACTGACATAAAACAGGGAATTTTACTAGGATTAAATATCAGGAATTGTGATAAACAGTTTAAATGTATTTGGCTAAGGTTGTATGTAAACTTCCGACTTCAACTGTACATACTGTATCTGTGTTATCTTTACAACTATCTCACTCTGATCATAGAAATATAATGAATAGAATATTATATTTTTGTCTGTGAGAAGACCTCTGTGTGTATAATATTGAATAATGTGTATAAGTCCCAGCCTAGCCTGGCCCCCAGATCTGATCTCGCCAGCCCGGCCCCCAGATCTGATCTCGCCAGCCCGGCCCCCAGATCTGATCTCGCCAGCCCCGGCCCCCAGATCTGATCTCGCCAGCCCAGCCCCCAGATCTGATCTCGCCAGCCCGGCCCCCAGATCTGATCTCGCCAGCCCGGCCCCCAGATCTGTTTGTGCTCTTGCTTACTACATTACCATTGTCAATCCAATGTCTGGCATGACAGTTCCATAAGGAGTTGGCAAGAGAGCAGGAACAGACTGGCACCCAGGCTACATTATAATCCACCCAGGCTACATTATAATCCACCCAGGCTACATTATAATCCACCCAGGCTACATTATAATCCACCCAGGCTACATTATAATTCACCCAGGCTACATTATAATCCACCCAGGCTACATTATAATCCACCCAGGCTACATTATAATCCACCCAGGCTACATTATAATCCCCCCCAGGCTACATTATAATCCCCCCCAGGCTACATTAATCCCCCCCAGGCTACATTATAATCCACCCAGGCTACATTATAATCCACCCAGGCTACATTATAATCCACCCAGGCTACATTATAATCCACCCAGGCTACATTATAATCCACCCAGGCTACATTATAATCCACCCAGGCTACATTATAATCCACCCAGGCTACATTATAATCCACCCAGGCTACATTAGCTACGTTATAATTCACTCAGGCTACATTATAATCCACCCAGGCTACATTATAATCCACCCAGGCTACATTATAATCCACCCAGGCTACATTATAATCCGCCCAGGCTACATTATAATCCGCCCAGGCTACAATATAATCCGCCCAGGCTACATTATAATCCACCCAGGCTACATTATAATCCACCCAGGCTACATTAGCTACGTTATAATTCACTCAGGCTACATTATAATCCACCCAGGCTACATTATAATCCCCCCAGGCTACATTATAATCCGCCCAGGCTACATTATAATCCCCCCCAGGCTACATTATAATCCACCCCAGGCTACATTATAATCCCCCCCAGGCTACATTATAATCCCCCCCAGGCTACATTATAATCCCCCCCAGGCTACATTATAATCCCCCCCAGGCTACATTATAATCCCCCCCAGGCTACATTATAATCCACCCAGGCTACATTATAATCCCCCCCAGGCTACATTATAATCCCCCCCAGGCTACATTATAATCCCCCCCAGGCTACATTATAATCCACCCAGGTTATATAAACCCTAGTCCACTCACAATTTTGTCCTAGTTTCATTACTATCCATACTAGCGTAGTGTACAGCATGGATTACACAGTGGTGGGTAAAGGGGGCTCTGGAGCGGTGCAGTGGTCTAAGGCACTGCATCTCAGTGCTAGAGGCGTCACTACAGACCCTGGTTCGATTCCAGGCTGTATCACAACCGACCGTGATTGTGCGCCACCTTATGGGACACCCAATCGGGCCCAAGCGTCGTCCGGGTTTGACCAGGGTAGGTGGTCTTTGTAAATAATAATTTGTTGTTTAACTGACTTACCTAGTTAAATAAAATAAAAAAGGTTAGATTTTGTACAACTCTTTCTCCCTCTGATTTGGTCTCTGTCTAGAGTTACAGGTATTACCACCAGAGAAGACCTCAGGCTGTTGCTACTGGTCCAGGCACGGAGAGGGGAGATGAGGAGAGGAGAGGCCTGTGTGTGAGCCTCTACTGAGAACACAGAGCCCTGAGGGTGAAGGGTGAAGGGAGGGAGTCACACAAAAGAACTAACCATCTCCTCCCTCTTATTGTCTGTGTCAGGGGACTTGTCAGGATGACTTCATCCAGCCCTCGAGTCTCTCACATTTCAACAAGACAACTCCTTTTTCTCTGTTCTTTACTCACTGTCTGGTATGTCACAAGTCCTACCGCCGGGTTCACCCTTTTCAGAGCTGACCACAGACAGCTCACTTTCCTTTGAGGGAAATTACTTCTGTTGTAAATGTCTGACAAGTGATCTATCTTCTCTGAATGGAGACTGGTGTCCCTGTGGTCTACCTGTAGGATTCTATAATCTGACCTGTGTTATTCCTAAATCTATATGAATGACATTGCTGCTGGGTCTTCTACCGTACTTCCCCTTGCTGAGGATACCAATTTGATTTTAAAATCACAATAATTTAGATTCACTAATTAATGAAGCCAACTCAGGTATGGACACATTTTACGAATGGTTCCAAATAAATAAATAATCTTAGAAAAAAATAGATAAAAATATATTGTATTGAGTAGTAAAAATTAGAGATATTGTAAAAAAAATATTTTTTAAAAAAAGAGCCAGAATCTCAGTTGGTGGGAATGAAATGGAACAAGTCACATCCACTAGACTCCTCTGAGCTCTAATTGATGAAACGTTATCAAGGAAGGAACATATTCATTTTGTCTGTAGCAAAGTGATGACATCTGCTGGTATCATCAGATAGATGAGTTGTTTGATTCATCTGGTTTGATTCATCTGGTTTGATTCATCTGGTTTGATTCATCTGGTTTTGATTCATCTGGTTTTGATTCATCTGGTTTGATTCATCTGGTTTGATTCATCTGGTTTGATTCATCTGGTTTGATTCATCTGGTTTTGATTCATCTGGTTTTGATTCATCTGGTTTTGATTCATCTGGTTTTGATTCATCTGGTTTGATTCATCAGGTTTGATTCATCAGGTTTGATTCATCAGGTTTGATTCATCAGGTTTACTTCTCAACTCATCACTAGAGCTGCATTGACCCGTCTCATTTACTGTAATATTGTCTGGGTCAGTACATATGCCTCCTACCTACACAGATTACTCATCGTACAAAAGAAATGTGCAAGACTAGACGCCACTAATTTCCTGGCGCCATCTGCATCTTTGTTTTAGAAACTCAATATCTTGTTTATTTACAAACATTAATGTGCACCAATTATACACTTTCATCTACAAATATTCATATCTCCCAGACAGTTGACCTAAACCCTTCAATGGATTCTTCCAGGTTAATTCTGAAGTCCATCTCTATAAACACAAGCCACTGTGATAACCTTCACTCTCCCCACCTTCACTCTCCCCACTGCCGTACCTCACATAGTCAATTCTCTATCAGACACAGGAGGTACATTACTCTGGAACTATCAACTCCACATTGCCAAAACATCATCATCACCCCGCAATAACTTCAAGACTGAGGGTCAACCTGATGAACCAAACTACTCAGTAATCTCCTCCATGAAGACTGGGGGTCAGCCTGATGAACCAAACTACTCAGTAATCTCCTCCATGAAGACTGGGGGTCAGCCAGATGAACCAAACTACTCAGTAATCTCCTCCGTGAAGACTGGGGGTCAGCCAGATGAACCAAACTACTCAGTAATCTCCTCCATGAAGACTGGGGGTCAGCCTGATGAACCAAACTACTCAGTAATCTCCTCCGTGAAGACTGGGGGTCAGCCTGATGAACCAAACTGCTCAGTAATCTCCTCCATGAAGACTGGGGGTCAGCCTGATGAACCAAACTACTCAGTAATCTCCTCCATGAAGACTGGGGGTCAGCCTGATGAACCAAACTACTCAGTAATCTCCTCTATGAAGACTGGGGGTCAGCCTGATGAACCAAACTACTCAGTAATCTCCTCCATGAAGACTGGGGTTCAGCCTGATGAACCAAACTACTCAGTAATCTCCTCCATGAAGACTGGGGGTCAGCCTGATGAACCAAACTACTCAGTAATCTCCTCCATGAAGACTGGGGTTCAGCCTGATGAACCAAACTACTCAGTAATCTCCTCCATGAAGACTGGGGTTCAGCCTGATGACTCAAACTACTCAGTAATCTCCTCCATGAAGACTGGGGGTCAGCCTGATGAACCAAACTACTCAGTAATCTCCTCCATGAAGACTGGGGTTCAGCCTGATGAACCAAACTACTCAGTAATCTCCTCCATGAAGACTGGGGGTCAGCCTAATGAACCAAACTACTCAGTAATCTCCTCCATGAAGACTGAGGGTCAACCTGATGAACCAAACTACTCAGTAATCTCCTCCATGAAGACTGGGGGTCAGCCTGATGAACCAAACTACTCAGTAATCTCCTCCATGAAGACTGGGGGTCAGCCTGATGAACCAAACTACTCAGTAATCTCCTCCATGAAGACTGGGGTTCAGCCTGATGACTCAAACTACTCAGTAATCTCCTCCATGAAGACTGGGGGTCAGCCTGATGAACCAAACTACTCAGTAATCTCCTCCATGAAGACTGGGGTTCAGCCTGATGAACCAAACTACTCAGTAATCTCCTCCATGAAGACTGGAGGTCAGCCTGATGAACCAAACTACTCAGTAATCTCCTCCATGAAGACTGGGGGTCAGCCTGATGAACCAAACTACTCAGTAATCTCCTCCATGAAGACTGGGGTTCAGCCTGATGACTCAAACTACTCAGTAATCTCCTCCGTGAAGACTGGGGTTCAGCCTGATGAACCAAACTACTCAGTAATCTCCTCCATGAAGACTGGAGGTCAGCCTGATAAACCAAACTACTCAGTAATCTCCTCCATGAAGACTGGGGTTCAGCCTGATGACTCAAACTACTCAGTAATCTCCTCCATGAAGACTGGGGTTCAGCCTGATGACTCAAACTACTCAGTAATCTCCATGAAGACTGGGGGTCAGCCTGATGAACCAAACTACTCAGTAATCTCCTCCATGAAGACTGGGGTTCAGCCTGATGAACCAAACTACTCAGTAATCTCCTCCATGAAGACTGGGGTTCAGCCTGATGACTCAAACTACTCAGTAATCTCCTCCACGAAGACTGGGGTTCAGCCTGATGACTCAAACTACTCAGTAATCTCCTCCATGAAGACTGGGGGTCAGCCTGATGAACCAAACTACTCAGTAATCTCCTCCATGAAGACTGGGGGTCAGCCTGATGAACCAAACTACTCAGTAATCTCCTCCTAAGGAGGACTAACAACAGGACCAACAACAGGACCAACAACAGGACCAACAACGGGGCTAACAACGGGGCTAACAACGGGGCTAACAACAGGACTAACAGGTCTAACAACAGGGCTAACAGGTCTAACAACAGGGCTAACAGGACTAACAACAGGGCTAACAACAGGGCTAACAACAGGGCCAACAACAGGGCCAACAACAGGGCCAACAACAGGACCAACAACAGGACCAACAACAGGACCAACAACGGGGCTAACAACGGGGCTAACAACGGGGCTAACAACGGGGCTAACAACGGGGCTAACAACGGGGCTAACAACGGGGCTAACAACGGGGCTAACAACGGGGCTAACAACGGGGCTAACAACGGGGCTAACAACAGGACTAACAACAGGACTAACAGGTCTAACAACAGGGCTAACAGGGCTAACAACAGGGATAACAACAGGGCTAACAGGGCTAACAACAGAGCTAACAACAGAGCTAACAACAGGTCTAACAACAGGTCTAACAACAGGTCTAACAACAGGTCTAACAACAGGTCTAACAACAGGTCTAACAACAGGGCTAACAACAGGGCTAACAACAGGGCTAACAACAGGGCTAACAGGACTAACAACAGGTCTAACAACAGGGCTAACAACAGGGCTAACAACAGGGCTAACAACAGGGCTAACACCAGGGCTAAGAACAGGGCTAAGAACAGGGCTAACAACAGGGCTAACAACAGGGCTAAGAACAGGGCTAGCCGGAAGCCATTAAAGGCCCAGCTAACTCCAGGGCTAACAACAGGGCTAACAGGGCTAACAACAGGGCTAGCCGGAAGCCATTAAAGGCCCAGCTGACACCAATAACCATTTAGCTCCATTCACATCCCAAACCCACTAACTTTATGTCCCTACAACATAAGTGCATTTGCTGTGAGGAGGTTGGAGTAGGAATCTCCCCCCTGTTTCCCCCTCTCTTTCTTCAATGGGGTTGTCTGGTTGTCTGGCATGACGGAGCTACAATCTATGACTGATTTAATTTAGCCCTTTACAAACATGTCTTAATGTCATTAACCCCAGTGCATTCACTGACCGCCTCTCTGTGACTCCATTAACTAAAAGCAAAATGGGGTTTAAAAGAGCATATTTGATGCTGAGCATTATTAAAGGCTGATTATCATGACGACAAAACAAAAAACGGGCCAAAGTGTCTGCTAACTGGTTTATGTGGGATTCAACATAACCATAACAGATGGGAACAGGACTCTGAATTAGAATCTACGCTGTGTGTCCCACACCGCACCCTATTCCAGATTTAGTGCACTACTTTTGACCAGGACCCATAGGTAATAGGGTGCCATTAGGGAGACAGTCATAAACCTAGGACTACTAGACAGCATAGACAGACAACGGAGAAACAACTGCAGGGATGACATCATCAACTCTGAGCAACAACAGAACGTTACAATACACAGAGTGTTTTAATATCCATGTGACTGTGGCCCCTGGACAGTGGGTAGGATTTGATACAGACCTGTGGCCCCTGGACAGTGGGTAGGATATGATACAGACCTGTGGCCCCTGGACAGTGGGTAGGATATGATACAGACCTGTGGCCCCTGGACAGTGGGTAGGATATGATACAGACCTGTGGCCCCTAGACAGTGGGTAGGATATGATACAGACCTGTGGCCCCTGGACAGTGGGTAGGATATGATACAGACCTGTGGCCCCTGGACAGTGGGTAGGATATGATACAGACCTGTGGCCCCTAGACAGTGGGTAGGATATGATACAGACCTGTGGCCCCTAGACAGTGGGTAGGATATGATACAGACCTGTGGCCCCTAGACAGTGGGTAGGATATGATACAGACCTGTGGCCCCTGGACAGTGGGTAGGTGATGATACAGACCTGTGGCCCCTGGACAGTGGGTAGGATATGATACAGACCTGTGGCCCCTAGACAGTGGGTAGGATATGATACAGACCTGTGGCCCCTGGACAGTGGGTAGGATATGATACAGACCTGTGGCCCCTGGACAGTGGGTAGGATATGATACAGACCTGTGGCCCCTAGACAGTGGGTAGGATATGATACAGACCTGTGGCCCCTGGACAGTGGGTAGGATATGATACAGACCTGTGGCCCCTAGACAGTGGGTAGGATATGATACAGACCTGTGGCCCCTGGACAGTGGGTAGGTGATGATACAGACCTGTGGCCCCTGGACAGTGGGTAGGATATGATACAGACCTGTGGCCCCTGGACAGTGGGTAGGGTATGATACAGACCTGTGGCCCCTAGACAGTGGGTAGGATATGATACAGACCTGTGGCCCCTGGACAGTGGGTAGGATATGATACAGACCTGTGGCCCCTGGACAGTGGGTAGGATATGATACAGACCTGTGGCCCTGGACAGTGGGTAGGATATGATACAGACCAACACACACCCTTCATTTAGAGCCGAGAACTTATGGTCTGGGTAGAATTGCATACACACTTCTTGGAAAAGTAGCCAATACAAGAGCTGGTGGAGGAGGAGGAAGAGGAGGAGGGGGAAGTGGAGGAGGAAGAGGGGTAAGAGGAGGAGGAAGAGGGGGAAAAGGAGGAGGAGGGGGAAAAGGAGGAGGAGGGGAAGAGGGGTAAGAGGAGGAGGGAGGAGGGGGAAGAGGAGGAAGAGGAGGAGGGAGGGGGAAAAGGAGGAGGGAGGAGGAGGAGTAAGAGGAGGGGGAAAAGGAGGAGGAGAGGGAAGAGGAGGAGGAGGGGGAAGAGGAGGGGGAAGAGGAGGAGGAGGAGGAAGTGGAGGAGGAAGAGGAGGAAGAGGAGGGGGAAGAGGAGGGGAAAGAGGAGGGGGAAGAGGAGGGGGAAGAGGAGGGGGAGGAGGGGGACGAGGGGGACGAGGGGGAAGAGGAGGAGGAAGAGGAGGAGGGAGCAGGAGGAAGAGGGGGAAGAGGAGGAGGGAGGATGGACTGAACACACAATAGACAGATGAATAACATCCACTAGGCCTATCGAGTCATCTTCATACAGACGGACATGGGATCTCTCCACCATACTCTTCACTGTGGCCTGGAGCTCAGCAGAGATAATTTCACTGTGGCTTGGAGCAGAGATAATAGAACGACAGAGTTTAATTAAGCCACCGCTACAACACAAAAAAGGGGGTAGCGTTCATCAGTGGTCTGTTGCTCTGCGAGTGGGTCTAGTGGCGTTGTGCTACACTGCTATAGTGTAGTACGGACACCTGGGATTCTGCACCACTTGTCTTCTGGGTAATTGCATGGCTCAGGAGGACTCCTACACACTCTGCAGCAAGGGGTTCCTATACACACTGGAGATAATTATTTCACTGGCTTTTCTTTGAAGAGCTATATTCCCAATTATGAATAATCTGAAAACTATGGTAATTTACAACCACGATTTTCATCTGTTGAAAAATGCTTTGTGTTTTATTACCGGAATAAAACACACTTTTCAGAAAACTTTTCCAAATGAGGAAAGTGCAGAAAATTGGGCTGCTGTCAAACTTAATACGGAAGACAACCTGAGGTAACCGCCACAGCGAGGGCGGCTGCAACCGTCACAGCGAGGGCTGCTGTAACCGCCACAGCGAGGGCGGCTGCAACCGTCACAGCGAGGGCAGCTGTAACCCCCACAGCGAGGGCAGCTGTAACC